>NC_057946.1:26397725-26685225 GCF_018555375.3 Anguilla rostrata | reverse complement strand
ACGGAGCAGGCCTGCAATCGAACCCAGAGGGCACCGTCCCGGACCGGGGAAGCGTGCCAAACCGTCCCTGGTGTCTCGCTCGGCTCCATCCATCCAAACCGTTCGAAAGGGAAAACAAGCTCCCGACGGCTTCCTGCGAAGAACGGCGTTGCCTTTGTTGGCTGAGAGTCAGCTTCCCTGGCTCCCGATTAGAAAACGTGATTCGCACGCAATTCCTATCAGGTGGAACATTTCCCTTAAAGCCAGTATGCACAGTAAGGCTTCAAATCTACAAGCCATTCTGTATTGATGGAACCACAACGCTCCTCTCCATATAAATGTGGCTTAATGCAAGGTTTGGAAGATGGAGGACAGTGGCACAGGGAATAGACCACAAGCTTCAGTCATCAACTGTAGGCAACATCTGTTCCCTGTAGTTACACATTCAGAAAGCTAGCTGCACAATAATACAGGTTTTAACGTATGCAGAACGTTTCATATGAGATTTCAGTAAGGCAACTCACTCATTTAAACTAAGCAATATTTACAATATTCCGATTAAATGCAAATGCAACATTAGCATCAAGGCTCTGCCTCTTATGACTCCCTGTTTGCTTAAGCCGGACAAAATTATAACAGGCAGTGACCACGGCAACCCCCCCCCCCCACCGTGGAGATCATATGAGAAGCAAAGCCCATAGGTGGACGCTAGGGTGGTGGGGGGAGGCATAAATACAGAGGTGAGCAGGGCAAGCAATGCATGGACAGCAGCAGCAGCAGCTGCTGTCCATGCAGGCAGGCAGGATGAGCTAATGGCATGAACAGGTGAAGTTGATTACATAGCCCTCCCATTAACACGGTGATTTGGGGTTTCTTGAGTTGCCTGCCTGAAATGGCTAAGCAAGCTTCCCGCCATTTTGTGGCCCAAAGTGCTTCATTTAAAATAAAGTAAAACAAGTATGTTCAGTGTAAATGTACCAGTGCTTGCTTGAAAAGCGAAAATAGAATAATCTTATCAACCATTTGTCAATTATCTTAATTTTTCATTTTAATTCATGCTATAAATAGAGGGAGACAGAGTATTGTGTGTACTTGGAGGTTTAGTGAGAAGTGTTCACTCACTAGCTTGTGTTGTTTGAGTATTCATGTCTCATCTCCTTAATTAGACTCTTTAGCTAATTTAAGTCATTTGAGTATTTTGTCTCATCTGCTTAATTTGAATCTTGAGCTCATTTAATTCATTTCAGTCTTTTGTCTCATCTCATTAATTTAAGTCTTGGATTATTTTGTTCTTTCAGGCATTTACCCTTATCTAATAAACATTTATAGCTAAATTTACCCTCAGCGAATTCATGTCTGAATCAGTAGTATTAACATTAAAATATATTCAACAGTGAGATAGGGCAGTCCATAGGGCAGCCAGCTCTCTCTGAATCCATATTCAAATCCCCTGCGCAGCCTGGGTTTTGACTCCTGGTTGTGACCCTTTCCATACCGTGTGGGTACAAGTACTCACATAGCCCAGTGGCCTATGGTTTAAACTGAATATCAAATAGCATTTTTAACTGTGGCATACATATTGACTGGATATATGTAGTGCAAAACTTGAATTCAGGACAAAACTTTAGCATGTCCTGTAACAATTTCATCATCAATCACTGCATTAATATCATTTACATCTGTTTGTATTCAACTTGTATGGATAGGTCTCATATTAAAAGAGTTCCAGGAACTTCAGATCTTCAGCACAAGTTATGTTCTTCAAGCTCAGTAAAATGCCTACAGGGAACTGGCAAGAGTACAGAAAAGCCATACTTCATCTACCGAGTGAAAGACAGCAGTTGGAAAGTAGTTATGGTTTCTTGCTGAAAGGTATTTATCTTTGCTTTAATCTGCATACCCTTATCAGGATACTAAAATACTAGCAGAATTTATGGGAAGCAATTTAGAGGGCAGTAACTCACTTTAAAATGACAGGTGGCAGGTGTAGCACAGGCCAAATGTCTATGCTACTGAAAATGTTATGGTCACACTTTTGAGCCATGGAGTCACCCTTTCATTTATTCAATTTCCAGTCAAATCAGCCAATCAGTGAAATTTTATTTTTCAGTGGCAGACAATAATGCGGGAAACATACATTTAACAGGAAATTACAGAAAAGCCTCCACCACTACATATAACATCAGATCTGTCAGTACACTCTTTCTTTTGTGAACCCTACTACCACTTTAAGTGTTCCATCCTTCCAATCAACAAACAAGTTGCACCTGTGTCCTCCCAACACTCAAATTGTTTCCAAAAGTGTCATTAACATTATGTTAGAACCCTCTGCCTTCAAAAGTGACCCTAACATTCAAAAAGACAACTACCCAACTACAGTGCAGTACAAGTGGCTAAAGGAGATATTTCTGATGTGATTAGATATAAGATAATTCCACTGCATAAGGAAGGAGAAAGTCAAAGGAAAATAAGTGAAAAAAACAGATGTTTCCAAAACAGGAGTTCAAAAGATTATAGCAAGACACAGATAAAAATAGGACTCCTAACTACTGTGAAAGAACAGGTAGACCACTGAAGCTATCGCCATTGCAAAGACAGTACTTAAAGATTTTATCTTTGAGAGAGAGGAAAAATTCAGGCTCTACTCTTGCTTCAGAACTGAATAAATCCACAGGTGTTTCTGTCAATCCTTCCACTGTGAGAACACAACTCGTTGCTATGGGTCTAAAAGGATGTGTAGCTGTCAGAAAGCCACTGCTGAGAAAAGGAAATAAACAAAAGTGAAGAAAATTTGCACCAGTACACCAAAACTGGACACCTGAGACATGATGTAAGGTTTTAGATCGATGAGTCTAAATTTAAGATTTTCAGAAGTGAGAGAAGGCAGTATGCACACCGCCGAAGCAATGAAAGATTGTTGGATTCATATCTATTGCCTATATTTATATATATCAGCCTAGATATATCTACACCTGGCCAAAAAAAAAAGAGTTGCCGTTTGGATTTTTTTGGACAGTGCCCACTGTACAAGGCTCTGGAGGCAGTGTTATGAACTGGGGTTGCTTCAATTGGTCAGGTCTAGGCTCAGCAACGTTATGCGGCAATAAAATGAAGTCAGCTGAGTACCTGAATGTACTGAATGACCAGGTTATCCCATCAATGGATTTTTTCTTCCCTGACGGCACGGGCATATTCCAGGACGACAATGCCAAGATTCATCAGGCTCGAATTGTGAAAGAATGATTATGGGAGCGTGAGGAATCATTTTCACACATGAATTTGCCACCAGAGTCCTGACCTTCACCCCATTGAATGTCTTTGGGATGTGCTGGAGAAGACTTTACGGAGTGGTTCGACTCTCCCGTCATCAATACAAGATCTTTGCCAAAAATGAATGCAATTCTGGACGGAAGTAAATGTTGTGAGGTTGCATAAGGTTGTTGAAACAATGCCATGACAAATGCGCGAAATATTAGAGTGTGCAACTTTCCTTTTGGCCAGACAGTGTATATCTATCAGTTAAGCATGGTGGAGGATCAGTGCAAGTTTGGGGTTGTATCACAAAATCTGTAGTTGGTGGTTTGGTTTTGATTGAAGGCATCACAAATGCTGATAAATGCTAACAAATTATAACATATCATGCATTTGCCTCTGGGCAACAATTGATTGGCAGCAAATTCATTCTAGATAATCGCCTCAAGCACACTGATAAGAAGGTCAAGCTGCCAGTGTTCTCAGAACAATGGACTGGCCACCCCAGAGTCCAGACCTCAACATCACTGAAAGTGTTTGGGATTACTTGGATCCGGAGAAGCAGAGAACACAACCAACTTTGAAGACTGAACTTTGGAGGTGTTTACAAGAAACATGGAAAAAAAATATCCCTGCAGATTTTTTCAAAAAGCTCAAAACGAGTCTTCCAAAACTAAATAACTAATGGTTTGATATTGTACATACACTGTAGGTTTTGTGTAATTTTGGTTTAAACATAATCATTTTCTGTCACTGAAAAATAAATAACTTGCACTTAATGGCTGTTTTCACTGGAAAGTAAATGAAAGAAAGGGTGGTCTCTGACTTTTACACAGTACTGTTTGTATAAAATGTTGCGGGGGGGGGGGAATTTAAATCCTACTCAGGGTCCCTCAAAGGCTAATACCAGCAATGTCTGAAAACAGAAACTCTGTGTTCTGCTCTCTGTACAGGCTTTATTAAAGACGGAGAAGGATGGATAACAGCATGACAAAATGGAGAAAACAAATAAAAGCTTCACCTGATGCCCTCATACATTACGAGCAAACTAAATGAGATATTCCCATCAGAAAAAAAAAACATATGAAATAAAAAGTCATCCTTTGGATTGTAATACACAACTCTTTGATTTTGGCTTTTTTCATCTTCTCCCCCTGTCAGACAGTGCTCTCCATCTTTATCTCTACCTCTGAAAGTACAAAGGAAAGACGGGCTCTTATAGTTTTGGCCGCTGCGCGAGTCGATTTTCTGACTCAACACAGCTGTGCCCCGAACGGGTTTAGGGATAGGGTTGCGTCTGTCCCCCATGTTCATAGCTATTTCGCTTTTTTCCCTCCTTATTTAGCAGGCAATGCACTCCACATACAGGAGGAAACTCACATATTAATAAGTTAGTAAGCTTTTGTAATGGAAACCATTTGGTTAAGCCTTGACTTCTGACGTAATGTTAGGAGGAAAGATTTTTTTGGACAGCAAAAACTGTGGTGTCACCTCAACTTTTGCAATGTGGAGCACTTCTGCAAAGAGGTGATTGCTGATTTTGTATCTGTCCTTTGCAATTTATAATCCAACTCTGCATACCAAATAGTACAATCATCATTTGACCATGGGCCCAGATCTTCAGGAAAGTTCTGCTCACTGACAGATTTATAAAATAGTAAACCTCAGAAGCGGCACCAAGTTAAATCACCCAGGTTAGTGCCAGGTATGGTTGCAAGCCAGAAAGCAGGCAAGTTCTGTTAATAAATCATTTGAAATATTGAAACTGTTTGTCAGATGTTCCTAAGTTCCTTAGATGTTCCTTAGATGTTCCCACTTTTGCCAGAACATCTAAAAAGTGATTTGCTGTTACTTCCTTTCTTTTGGTCCAGAATTTTCTTTTCAACGATCCAGCATTTTGCCAGTTCAGTTCTTCAGTAAAAACTCAGCATTGGCAGTATCAGAAATTGGCAGTATCTTTTATGACTTATCTCTCCAGCATCATGCTTGGAAGGAGGGAGCTGGTTGGGGGGCGGGTGGTTGCGGTGGGGGGGGGGGGGGGGTGGATTCTGGGTACCTGAGCACTTACCCATTTGGCTCAATGTGCCCCTTTGATTCAATTCTTTAAAATTGTGTTATTATTGTTGCTGCCATTAATTTCAATTAATTCATTTTGGTAAATGTACACATATATACTGTACAATAACTGGGTGCGATATGACAGTTTTTCTAGGTTGGGGGGCCCTTTTCTCACTTTGAGCATCTGCCCCTCTGAAAGTCACTGCATGGCCCTGTACTGTATCTCTCATTGAGGGCCAGGGTGACTTACAGTAAGTGAAGTGATTTGACATGCTGTACGGATGTTGGCGCTGATTCTCAGGGCACTGCTTCTACGCATTATGGCAGCACATCTTGATTGGGAAACGTCTTCACTCTGCATTTTCGTTTCGGGGCAATATTGCAGCAAGTCAAGCGAACGATCCTTGATGAACCCTCCCCATTTCTGGCGATTTCAGCAATTACAGTACACGGCATGCTCTGATAATCCTTCCCTCTGGTAGTTCATCTTCTGCCGTACATAGTCAAGTAAAACACAAAGGTTGTGCTCTGTTCTTTCGAGCTACTTTCTTATTCGATTATCTTGCATTTTCAGAATGACCAGTTCTCATATTAATGTATGTTTCCTCTCAAAATTATGTACCGTGAATACAGCAGCATTGTCTTTGCAAAGTAAGGACACAGATTTTCTGCTACATGCCTAAAACCTTCATTTGAAGTCTACTCAAAAAAAAATACCCTCTGAATTCAGCATCTACATCTTCTTCCACAAACTAGATTGAATTCTTTCCCTCAACTAAAGTGAAACAAATGCAGATTCACGCAGAACTGAAAGTATCTCTTTGTATACAAATCATGACTAATATGAGTGGGCCTCAATTCCAAACCATTAGCAATGTAATCATATCAACAAATCACAGGCCTGTACCCTGTACACAGACATAGTGTCTGGCATTTCTAACTAGTTCACAATACAGAGGTTCCTTCAGGACAAAACATTATAACACAGATCTTAACATAGCTATTATATGGTTTCTTCGGTTTATCACTGCGTGCCCGGATGTATTTAGGAGACAAATGGGATCGGTGAAAAGAGGCCTGCCGTTCTCCGGGACCTTCTGAAATTGCATGTTGCTTAAAGAGAGCCTGGGTGTATTGTACAGACAGCTCGAGGACCACATGAGGAAATTACAAAGAGGATTAATGCTGTGATCAGACTTCAAGTACAGAGGATACTTCCTACAGCAAGCCAATATTTCGGGCGCAGAAACAAGCGAAATGAATTTGCCCTTAAGTTATTCCAAGTCATTCATATAGTTAGCTCTCTGAAAAGGTCAGGGTTGTCATTAGACAGAGCAGAAGAAGGTAGCCGCGCAATGGCGTATTGATTTTTCCTGAATCCATCTTGGGGTTTAATCTTTATGTCTGATGGAGAACGTCAAAACGCCAGACTGCATTAACACTAGCGCGCACAACACTAAACAGTGTTAGTGAGGGTAAGAGTTTAATGGCGAAATGTACATTTGCAGGAAATAATGCATAAAAACGACATCCGAGTAATAAAAGCAATGGAAACGTCAATGTACGGTCAATTAGCATGGTGCTGGGCCACCATCTTTGGTCAGGAGGAAGTCAATCAACTAGCTGACAGAAGGGGAAGAACGTTCAAGGCAGATGAAGGTTTTTGAAAGGAGGCACATGGGAGAAGATCTCATTTGTATGGGAGAATATAAAAAATGGTAGGCTGGAAATATTCCAGGAGAGTATCTCACAACTCTTTTCTTTCTTCTCTTTTCTAAAAGGATTTGATCTTTCATTTTATTGGAGTTGCCTGTCACCGAAGATGTATTTTTCAGCTAATTTTTTCCATGTTGTTGTCTTTTGTTTTTGCTTGAAGGCTTCGTACATTCTGGTTCCCGAAGTTAGTTTTCAAATAAGTCAATTAACATATCATTTTTGCCTGTGTTTGAAGTTCTCACTGATATTACCATTCTCTGTCTTGGTGAAAATCACTTTTTCACATCAATTTAAATTGGATGGCTCCAAACATGTCTGCTTTATTAATACAGTCTAGATTTTTCTGCAAGAGGAGAAAAATGTAAGCAGCACAGAATCGGGGCATACTTTTCAAATTTGCACTACTCAAAAGTTCAAAAAATATTTGTCTTTCATGGTCTTAATGATGAAACAATTCCCCAGTGGTTCACATTCCCCAGCAGTTCACAGTATTGCAGATCAGGTAATTTCCAAAGAAACTTTAGGGCTGACAGTGGTACCCAATAAAAATGAAAAATGTGATTTCTGCACAACAAATAACTTATCTTTTATTAATGAATTTATTCTAGTGGAAAATGAGCTTGAAATACTGAAAACAATCCATTATTTGTCTTTTTAAACTTTCTGAGAAGGATCTCCTAGAAAATACATTTCACTGAGTGATTATTGAATATGAATATGATATGAATAAATGAAAATGCCACATTTGCTCTATGAAATCACTTCAGAATGCTTCTATTTTTGAAGTGAATCTGCTTTCTCCTCAATTCCTGTGCATCTCAGGCACTTCCCTCTGTACTGCTGGTAGAAAATGCAGCATTCGCTAACAGGGATGCAACTTAATTGCCACCAAAAACTTAACTTTGCTACACATTCTCTTCCAGTCCTGCGGAAATTTGACCTGCACCAACAGGGAAGCCATGACCTGATTATCTTCAACAAACCTTTGATTGACTCAAATCTACCTGGCCCAGTGATTTGTGAGAACAAGAAAATACTATGAATAGATGTAATCAGAAAAAAAACAGTGAATGTTGTATATTATTGCATATTAAATCAGGGAAATATTTGGTGCATTGACTTCTCCTGCCATGTTTTGTGAATTGCCTAAACTATACAGCTGTTCATATTGAAATTGACAGATCAAAATGATATTATGAAATTAGAGGAAGAAATTGTCTATTATAATATTATGTACATTTTTTGATGGATATAGCAATGCTAACCACATTAGCTTATATTAGGATAGACCATGCATCTGATGTCATGCAGTGTCGTTAAATAGCCTGGACCTAATTTCAGGATTAAAATGTATTGTTATAATGGTTAACCAATAGGAATTGGCCTACTAACCAAACAGAAAATCTGAACCAATAGCAGATCTCTACCATGCACCTTATGTGCTAGCCCCCTCCCCCACAACAGAAAACAGATTTTACAATAACAATACGATGCCAAGATACCTGCAAAACCTGTCCCCACCCCAAATAATTTCTACAAATTGAACTCATTTTGGTCATTTGGACCGACAATAACATTTCTTGTATTCATACCAGTAATATTAAATGATAAATGACGAAGACACAGGCTGAAGAATGACAAAACAGCACATTCAGTGTGAAATGGTCACATTTAATGAACAACCTCTCATTTTATATACATCTATAAAAAGAACCCAGATATAGGTTACAAGAATCTAAAGCTAATACATACATTATTAAATAATAAACTTTTTTCATGTTAAAGATACATATTGTAGTTTACAAAATATGATCTGGGGAATTAAGCAGTTATGAACGTCTGTAAAACCTAACATCCTAAATTGTACATTTTTTTGTGTAATAGTAAACAAATACATAAAGCCCAACTATATTTTTGAATAACATATTAACTTGAGATGCCTGCTAAAATGTAATTGCAAAAACAAATTTGCAAAGGCAATGAAATTGTAAGCGAAACGGCACGTCTCAGCCCAGGGCTTGTTCATAAGAGACAAACACGTCTCAAATTCATAAGTTAAAAAAAAACACAGTCCGTGACAGGCAGGTGGAATAGAATCGCTTTTTTCTTTCTTTTTTTTTTAATACCATCACGACACAAGTTGAAAAAAAAAATCAGTAAAAAATAAAACGCAATAGTTCCCCCAAGAAAACGGTTAGTTCTTTCATCTTGCTGCTAGCATTGGACACAGATTCCTGGTATTTCCGCTCTGGGGCTCATCCTCGCTACACAGGCACAGTGTTCGGGAAGCCAAGGATTATGGGGAAAAAAATTTCAAAATATGTCTTTGGTATGATGAGATAGCTGTATGTAACTGTAAAGAGTGAGAGACAAAGTGTACCATTTCTACAACCACTTGGCTAACAAAATCACAAAAAAATGATCAATATGACAAGAAAGAAAAGAAAAATGAAATTCCTTCTTCTGTGGCCGGACAAATAAGTCTTTTCAGTCGTATGTTCCCAAATCTTTTGCTTCCCCTTGATGTACACAACTGTGCCTGTGTGGGCATTTTTGCTGACATTGTTACTTTTGTCAAATATATTTGATCTTTGTTTTCTTTGCGACAAACTTGACTTAAATTATCAATGCACGATATCCATTAACATGTGCAAAATAGAAATAGAAGAGTTTCCTCAATTTCTTCCACAGGAATGAAACATAGACATCTGTATAAAACAAAACAAAAAAGTTACGTTAAAAAAAGAGAAACTCCATTCCTCGTGGAGTTTCAGATATGGAAAAGGTGTGACCATACACTGGCCAATAAGGACACTGTTTGAGTTCCCCTTAGATGATCAGTTTCTAACAGTGCATTCCTTTGTTGATGCAGCACGTCCTCTTCAAATATTCAAATTATGCTAAATTTGATTTCAACTCTTTAATAGGCATTGTACATAACATATAGTCGTGACTCACAACTTTAGTTTCAAGAAAGCACGTTTGGAAAAGTAACGAAAGAAAATTGTTTGCGATTGAAATTTAGGACCTGGTTCACTAAGACCTGTATGGCATAACACAACACAATAACACAATCAGTGATTGGTGCGAAACAAACACCACCACCAATCATCGATCACGTTATTGGTTTTGCATGTGCTAAACGGTTTTGCACCCGCTAAAAGTCTCAGTAAACCAGGCTCTCAACGTCAGACTGTTTCCACCTGTCTGTCACTCACCACATGACGGACAGAAGAACGGACGCCAGGAGCAGGTGAGATGACCACAGGAGCGCCGAGCTTCCGCCCAATGGGCTGCCCAGCTGGGGCTTTGCCGAGGGAGGGGCTGGGGAGGGTGTGGTCTCTGGAGGAGAGCGACAGAGCTACGTCAGAGCAGAGCGCTTATCCGGTTACAAACATTGAGTGCATCGCGAGCTAATAAAACCCATTAGCACGCATCATAAAAAAGCGTCAGCTCATTGGAACGCGTGGGCGCAAATCACAGGTCTCCTCATCAACTATCCATACCCTTTAAAATAATTACGCGAACATAAAAGTGTGTATGGCGCAAGCATTAATGGAGCGTGGCCAGAGCGGTGTAAATATGTATCGTGTGCTGTCTTACACTTTTCTGTGCATCAGAATAATAATTTCTGTCACGTTTCTTGAAACTCGACTAAATTTCGCACTGATGATGTGGCGATACATGTGCTATCTACTGGAGGGCGTGTTGCATCGTGCTGACGGTTTGGTATTGGTGCTAATACTGCAGGTGTGAGGCTGGGCATTCAAAGCAGCTGCATGTATGAATTAGTTTATTTATTTTTTTTTTTCCAATTATAATTTGCTTGTGTTATGATATTATTTGCATAGATTGGTGATGTGTGAAATGACTTGAGAGGAATGTGTGCGCAAATTAAATCACATTTTCGTTGGCTTCCGGTGAGACGCGTTATTGAAAAAAATATATATATATTACTCCAAGATTTATGGGGAACAGAATGGTACTGTGAAGCATTTCGCAAAGGGAAAACAAAAGTGCACTGGGAGAGTGTTGGGATATTAAACACCAACCACTGACAGTTCAAAGACTTTCACTCTGCTGACTTTTGATTTCCTTTTGCTAAATATAGACGGAAATAATATATAGAGCGGCGAGATCGGGAGTGAGCGACCAAATTCAATACCTTCCACAGAATGAAAATGATCACGTCAGCAGTTATAAGATAGCGCTTCTGAGCGCGGTCTTGAAGCTGTCCAGAGCTATTTATACAGTGAAATGCACACTACTTTCCGTGATGCGCTCAAGTCATGCACGATTGCATTCCGTCTGTTGGATTTTTGGATTCTTATCATCTTTCTCAGCCTTGTGCATAGCCGGCTGGACGCCGTTTCGCCGCCCTGGAGAGTGTTTATTTTTGGAGGAATTCCATTGTGCTGTGCACAATGTACGTTTTGTTTCATTTTAAACCCTGGAATGGCCTCAGTTTATTTTCTCAGGCCCTTTCAATAGACTCCGTTCAGAGCCCTGGATAAAGGGCATCTGCTTGCCCTTTCAAGCGCACTTGCGGCAGGAGACAGTAGAGGGCAGTGTTGAGTTACAAGTGCAAGATTTCGCTCCTTGTTTGATTACAGCGGCTTGGGTTCAGCTTAAAGTCTGAGGATTTAAAGGTGCATTGAGTTCAACACTAATGACGGCGCGAAAACTATGTGTTTGACTGGGAAACAATGAAAAAGATCTTGAATGGAGTTATTCTGGTACTTTGGTGGTGCGTAGGTAACACCAGGAGGGCCGGTCTGACGGGGAAAACGCACCTAAAATGGCCTCTGCCTCGGTGGTGGACGTGATCTGCTTGGGCTCCTCCATCCACGGAGTGGCGTGAACTGCCACGCTCCAGTCGCTCCACGTCCCGATCTCCGTGTCCTTAGCTGCCACCTGGATAATGTACTCCTTCCCCGCGTAGGCGTCGGTAATGGTGTGGGCGGTGCTGTCAGACAGTTCCACCTGAAACAACCAATCAAGAGCAGGGAAGGGGGGGGGGGGTGAGCACAATTAATGTCAGTCACAGAGGGCACACTGGAAGCGCGACGTCGAGCGCGGACGGATACGCCGTACTGCGGCCTTCGGCGACGCGAGGGTCGCCCGAGACCCGCGTGTGCTCATGGGAAACCGAGTCCTGGGACGCGCTGTGCCCGGGGAGCGCGCTCAGAAGGAGGGAAGGACTTCACACAAATCCGCGTTTCGATTCGCGTGGGGAGTGGGATGGGGGGTGGTGGGGGGGCAGGGGGGGAGTCGGGCTAATACGCCGCAGCTGAACGGAGAGTGTAAAATAAGGGACGGCGAAGATGGCCAAGGGTACATGACTCATCCGCTACATCCATCACGGCCCTGCGCCCCCCCCCACGCGCCGTCTGACATCACGGCCCGCTCAAGCGGTTACAGATGGGGGAGACGGTCCATCCGGTGCGCCACTCCTCACATCAGCGGAAACACGCAGAAAGAGGGCGGCTTGGCATTTCGGGCAGACGAAGAAACGAGTTCGCCGAGCCGACAGAAAGGAATCGGATAGTCAGCTGGGAACTCTCTTCCTTGCGGCAGCCTCCTCCGTGAGACTGAACAGCACAGAGGGAAAAAAATGTAGTCGTTTTTAAATAAATATAATAAGATTTCCATATCTTTGTTCGTTTCATGTTTCACAGCAACAACATTGTCACTTTTAATGGTTTCATGTTTCTCGTTCAGAGAGCAAAGGGTATTGTTTTTGGGTGAAGAAAAATATTGAGATTAATACAGAGTTTCATTTTTATTACTCTAAGTGAATGTTCATTTTTTCTGTGCTTCCTAGATTTGAACAACAACAGGGGGCTCATTTACACAAAAACTGTACATCACGCCACAAAACTATGCAACAGGGTTTCTGTAATAATTACTGCTTTAGTGCTTTAGTTTTATTGCTTTTTTAATATGATATAATTATTGCTTTAGTGCAGATGGAAGGCAGTCAGCAGTAACTTAAATTGATAGATGAACAACAGTTATGAGTTCCAGATTTTATTGTCTTTTTGCAACAAAATCCAGGTCACATGGGGTTTAATGTGACTTTAAAAAAATACATATAATTTTCAAAATAACTTCTTAGTACACACACAGTCAGTTGTGTTTAATTTTTAGTTTCTCTATCAAAACATGAATGGCTTGTAAAAGTACTGCTCAAGCATTGCACGTTAATTAACTCAATAAAGACAAGCTGATCCACTGAACTAGACCACCTATGGATGGGAAACCACCCAAATCCAAACTATTCAGACCATGCCATCCAGTAAATGTTTGACATGGCAATATCAAAGTCATGTTTAAACCATCATTTTAGGAGATAAACTAACCTCAATTGAAACCTTTATTGGCAAAATTTCTGCTGCTACCACTGTTTAACGAAACAATAAAATTAAAGTTCAACATTTACTAGTCAAACATCAATTTCTGCTGCTTTCAAGTACAGATTAAAGTTTGTTCATTAATTCATTATTAATATATTCCCAGACTAGTACATAAGATGGCTTTGTCATTTTTTGCAATAACAAAATAAAAAAATAAAAAATAAGAGTTGTAAATAATAGATCTTTGAAAACATGAGAGCAAGATTCAGGGACTACCGTGTAACTTTGATCTTCCACCAAATTCCCTGGATAAGCAAAGATGACACATCTCTGTGGCTGAGCGCCTTGAATATAAAACTCATCCTTGCAAAGCCTGTTTGTTTCTTGTGTAGTAATACAATTTCACCACCGATAAAGAATGTCAGTGATATGCAGAAGAATACACATGGCTCGCCTTAGACAAGCAAACATTTTCGCACCCAGATTGATTACTCGCTCCCCGTGGGGACACATGCACTTCTGGTTGAGAACCACTGACGTGCACGCGATTTGATCTCCGTCTAGAACAGGAGGGGCGTAATTCTCGTAGCTTATCTAGTCTGGGAATTCCATCTGATTCCAACCCAGTCAACTCTGCCAGAGACACGTCTTGTTATACGCACATATTTTACGACACACATGTTCCGATCCTGGAGTAATACCTTCCCCCAGCACGGCTCAGACAGCGGTCGGACCGCTCGGTGTCACACAAGCCAACGCGGCCTGTTTCAAGCACCTGCATGCAATAACACAGCCTTCTATGAGCAAGAGCCTGCTGTATACAGCCAAAATGACCTAACGTAGATGTCTGCAATGACATCACAATAATAAAAAATAAATAAAAAAACGTTTCATGTGACACAAAATTGTCTCAGAATTGATCTTTGTATTTCAGCATATGTATCCTCAAAAAAACATCAGCAAACAAGCGCTGCAGCTTGTTTGTTTTTCAATGCAAACAGAGCATCTGAAGGGAATTTGCTCCGGAGAATAGGCTCTAGCAGCCAGAGCTGGAGATGAAATCTGAGGAAGCCAATTTGTAAGGGAGCCAGACAGCAGTCTCCACTGTCTGCTGATAAGTTGACACATGGCGTGATGCTTTCTAAAAGCCCTCCTCTCCCACACCGCCCCAGCTGCGCTCTCAGCTATCTGCCCAGATCAGCACTGCACCTTTGGCCCGACCGCCGCACATATAATTCCCACCACTAGGGGGCACTGTGACGGTCTCTCTTGAATGTGTTCCGAGGAATGGCTCCAATTAATTGGTGGAGATGAAGGGGAGCGGGTGATGGGCATGGGGGGGTGCATGTCTACAAGTGGCATCTCAAACCCCATGGCCCACGATCTCAACCATCCCCCCTGCCCCCATCCTGGTACATTCGCCACTCCCCCCTCACCCCGGACCGCAATTACAAATTCCATCATCGCACCACATTCCCCCTACCCCCACTTGGTAATAGTAAGTCTACCCCCATGTCTGCAAAGGCAATTCCCCCCACCCCCACCCCCCCCCCCATATGCTCCAATCTTAAAGATATAAACAAATACAGTTTTTTTTCTTCTTCAAAGTTCAGTCAAGACAGGGAGAAACTTCGCAAACCACTTTTTTATATAAATTGCCTGGACTCCTCTTTCTTTCGGAAATAAAGTTATTGGTAAAATAAGCCATTTTCCTGCCTTCTCTTTGATTCCTGCCATTTGTGATTCCTTCCGCCAAAGCCCGTCATGATGACTGTGCTGCAATTAAGTGCTAAGACTGCTTTTTAATTTACTGAGTGAACCGCAAGACACGCCAAACTGCCACTTCCACACAACACTGCCAGTGTGGAAAAGACCAAATTAGTCCTGTTGAGTTGCACTCTTTATCTTCAAAGACAGACTCCCCACTTTGACAGGAAATGTGCGCCTTTATCTGAACACTCAAGCATTACGTTTATAGGCCTAATTTCATTAAGGGTATGCAATAACCAGCCAGCATTTTGTCATTTAGTTTTCACAGTGTCATTACTTTCTTGTTTTCATCCCGTGCGGTTAACTATTTGCATTCAAAAACATTGTTCACAAACATTGCAGTTGATTTGGATTGATACATTTTAGCTTTCTATTTTAAACCTGGAATATAATAATAATAATAATTATTATTATTATTATTATTTTTATTATTAATTTATTTATTTATATAGCACTTATGCAAATAAAAGTTACAAAGTGCTTCACACATAACATTCAAAACAATGAACAAATAAAAATTTTAAGATATTCAATAAGAAAAACAATAACAAAGTTATTGAAAAGGTTAAAAAAAAACAACAGAGTTGAACAACACTCTAACACGTTCAACTGCTCACAGAAATCTCACATTACAAAATAACTGTCATTTTTTTCCATATATTTTGTATCTCATCTGCATTTTCTTAAGAGGCAAAGTTTCTTTTAAGAAAAAGAGCACGTAGTTGGGTGAAATTGCATTTCTTCCAACATTTCTTCAGGCATTTTATACTGAGAAATATAAACTGGTAAAGGAGAAGACAAACAAACATGAATATTCAAGTAAACGAAAAACATAAATTCTAGAGTTTTACAGTAAAATGAATTTGAAATTACACTGTAAGACGACAGTGATACAAATAGGAGTGGTGTTACAGCAAGCTTTGAAGGCATTTTCATGGTCTTCAAAGACATCGTATCGACCGATTTTATAAATACATCGCATACCCCCCGAAAACCTTACTGTGAAGATTAAACAGATCTTAATCTGTCCCATTTACACTAATGTTTCGCCCAACCAGATGTGTGAACCACCAGAAAGGTTACAGCTGCAGTCAATAAAAGCCCAAATTGCCGAAACCGCAATGCGATGCGAACCATTCCGCCCCCCCACCCCCACCACCCCCCACCCCCCTTCCCATGAGCAGGCTTTCCCCAAACCAAAATGGCCAGTAAAACTTGAGCGGATTCTTAACCGCCAGTTTACGCCGCTTCATTCTAAATTTAAACGACTCTGAGGATGAGAAATCAGGCTGAGTAACTGTTTGCAGAGCCACACCACTAAACCCGGTCTCTTGGATGCTGTGTAGAGAAGCTTGGGTCCTGATATCGAGTGTATTGTGGTCAAGGCCTACAGGAAGAGGAGCCACCTCTTCATACGCTGTACACAAAAACACTTACTCAAAGGATGCATCGTGGCAACCGGATGTAATGTACTAGATCTTAGTTAATAAAAATAAAAAATAAGAGTACAAAAACTAAACATTTTTTTCGCCATGTTCCACCCAATAAAAAAAATAAAAAAACTTACCTAGATGCATAAAGCATATAATCTTCAAGGCTGTAGATAAACCCTTGCGAATATAGTTTTGTTTATGGTTTATTTTTTTAACGTATGAAATATTTATTTTTCCTTTTATTCATTGCGATTTCAATAATTCCCAGCAGGTTTGACTGTACACAGTAGTGGAGTCAGAGAATCCATCACACGCAGGAACAGAATCAACTCTCCTCTCATTCACATATCCTGTTCTATCAGGTTATACTCAGACCGAGCAGTTATGAAATATATATCACATCAGAAATGCATCTTTTCTAAATAAATTATTCATGCGGTCCTGTGAACAAAGAGCTAAGACTAAAAAAAGCTATCATCATATATCAGTACCTCAACACCTATGAATATGGCTGTCTCACCACCCACTCGTTCTTTGTGTATTTGTTTAATTAGTTCATAATTAACAATAAATAAAATATCAGTTAATTTAATGGATTTCACAGGCTAAAGCTACTGTATCAAAGGATTTTTGTGATTAATCGGTATGATTAGGGTAGGTTCTATTGTACACAGGTAAAAGCCAAAAAAGGATGCTGAGAGAATTGGCTTACCTACACCGTGTTTTACGAAAGTCAGTAAGCGCTTGAGCCTTGCAGTACTTATACACACAGAACTGAAGTGTTTAGCAGCAACTGTGCATGCAAGAGGGCCTGAATCTGCTGGTAACAGGAGCAGGTGTCGCTTCAAAATCAGGGTTACACATTTCTTATGGGAAGATTAATATCCTGACTGAGTGAAAACGAATGGAGCTGTTTTTGTCACTGTGAAACAAGTACTTCACAGAGTATGATGCCTCATATGTGTGTGTGTGTGTGTGTGTGTGTGTGGAAACTGAAGAGGTCAAATGTCAAGGATTCATCCTCAAAAACATAATATCACCTTAACACGACCGTCGCATCTGATCTATTTTTCTTCCGCGGTTCCTTAGAACATTACACCTACACCTGAACATCCTAATGAATTTCAGTTGCGCGGCATTAAAAGGGGCATTATGCATTCGCTCTTTGTTCCGGACAGCACCATTGAGAGGAGCTTAACCATACAGTGTGGGGAAAACAGGGAGTAGGGAGATTTGAACATTCTCCGGAGATTACATAAAGGAAGGGATACCGACCCCTTCTAACTCTGCCATCCCTTCAGATTTAACTATAACACCCGACCCTGACTCCAGGCTTTTGGTATGCAAATCAACGCTTTGAGGGAACTAAATTCTTTTATTCGAGACTCAAATTCTTGGGCTTCTTGCACGCTACTGTGTATCTAGGGCCGATTCAGCGAACGTCCCCTTTCCAAAAGCTGCTGGACAGCTTCTCTGGGTTCAGCGGGAACCCGAAAGTTTTTTTTCTTCCCCTCTCGCACACAAACACAATGTTCGGCTGACCCCGTAACCCCAACAGACCCCTGATGTAGTCTCAGGAGCCGTTGTTTACAGTAAAATAATTCTGACACACCGACCGTGCATGACTATCTTTAATTGGCTCTGTACCGTCAAATTTGGGAGGAAGTTTAAAAAAAAAAAAAAAACATCGCCCTCTCTCTCTCTCTGAAGTGCTGTTAAACCTCGCTGGGAATGTAAATATGTTCAGCACGCTGGGGGAGCGCGCGGCGCTACCGTCACGGAGAGAAAAGCAATTAAACGACACCAGCGCTTCCACGGCTAACTTTCCGCTGATGGGATGAAAGTGCCTGGGCAGAACGGGGCCTGTCCGTCAAGCTAATGAGAGCCCGTCCCACACAGGCGCCCAACACGCGCCTAAATCAAGCCCTGCCGCCGAGCTCACCGCCGCGGCCCCGGCCCGAAACGTTTAACGGGTGCCCGCCCACCGCGATCCCGTTAGCAAAACCCTCACCCCCCCCCTCCGCACCTTAATTCCTACGGTCAGGCAATTACTGCGTTTCGCCCGGGCGGCTAGCGAGTCACAGCCTCAGCACGCTGTTCTTAATCCGCCCTTCAGTCATTACCGCGGAATCCGCGCGAGCGCGCGGCTAGCAGCCGTACGGTACGTCGAAACGAGAAGAATCGCTCGTTTTATTCTGCGGCGTGTCGCCGATCTTGCGGACCTTCACGTTTCGTACAGAGGAACGCCGAGCCCGTCCCGCGTGGGGCGGTGGAGCTAAACCGTAGGAGGGCAACGGTTCACACGGTGCCCCACCTTAAGTCTTCGGTCACGGTTCAGAATATACTGTATAATAAAAGACCCAAAAACCGCACGAGGACCTGAAACACCAGCACCCATTTTCATTCACGTACGGTCTTCTCATGCAGCATCTTGAACGTATTTTCCTTCACTGAAATAATTTACCGTTTTTGAATTGAACTTGTCTAAACCCCTGCAGAATGGAAAAACTGGGAAATGAATCTCGATGTCACCAAAGTTTCATTATACATGTCACTGTAAGAGTAAAGATTTGGCTTTCCAGCATCCAAAATGGTGACATACATGTTATCGTAGTGAAACAGGACTGAAACAAAGTGCTGACTTTTTTTTACTGTTAACTGCAAAATGTTTACTTCCATAACATAATTTACGTATTGTTACACATGAGCCTGCAAGAATACAGCCCAGAATTATATTTCCTAGCCCCACAATGACATCTGTTCAGGGAATTCTAATTAATGCATTTTTAAAACATTGTGCTGCAATATTCCAGTTGAATCTGTTAAGAGGATTGTCTTTTCAAAGAAACAAAAAATCTGTGTTTGAAATAACAGCCACCCAAGTCTATGTGACTCAGTTAGATCTCACCATTAGTGTGGTAACAAGACCGTAATGATGTGCACATGTCATGTTCTATATGCATATGGGTTTTGGAGATGCGCACATTATTGCGCAAATGCGATTCGTTAAGTATACTGGTTAATTAACAACAGCCTGCACAATTAATTAGTGCTACAACAACAAAAAACATCAAGAACTTTAAAAAAGCTTCAATCAATCAATTCAGCACAAAGTCGGTTGCTTACTGAGCCATTCCAGCAAAACAGAGGCATCTTCAACAAATCAGAAAACCAGCTGAGAATATTTCAAACAAACAAGAGGTTTGCTCTTCCATCCGGACTGAAAAACAAATCGCAAAACATTGCCAGCTCAGACCTTTCTCCCCGCCAGTGACTAATCCACTTACTGCTCCACAGGTGATCACAGACACCTGTTTGTGAAGATTGCCGTGGATACCAACATCAAGCACAGCTTGCTTCTATAATAATGCGCCTTCTCGTCTCATCATGTGTCCATCTTGCGAATCGAGATGATCAAATTGATTCATAATCAGAAAGAATGGATTTTGTGCATGACTGAATTCTACAGCTGACTGCATTCATATTTCACCAGATGAGGGGTCACATCCATCATAGATATTAGCATTTTTCCAGTACTTTTCTCTTTGTGGAGCACACAATGCTTTAGTTAAGTCTCTGTTTTTTTCATAGGACTGTCTCTTCCACGATTCCAACTCAAATCAGCTTTATATTATCCATGACATGCCATATTAAGAACGAGTGTATAATTTTGTTTTTTTTTTAATTACTTATGCAATAAGATTTTTATTTATATAATAAACAGGGCTACTGTGAGCTATAAAGCTCATTGTTTGCAAGTCATTTTTTGGCACAAAATATTTGGTCTCCAATGATGGTCTCCAGTGACCAATGATGTTTGGTACTGAAATGAATTTGTAAACTGCTCTTTTATCTGCTCTTCTAACACAATCATATTGCAAAACTTGATGATAAGTGACATCAAGAGTAAACAAGAAAGATGCATATATTTTTCTCACTGTAAAACTTTTTTTCCATTACTGATCAAGGGCAGTAGTATATTAGACTAATTTCCGTGACTTTTCCATTATGCAAAAGGACTGCTTTTTATTAATTATGACCAGAACCAATGCATTTCAATTGAATGTGCAATTTGTCATTTAACATTAATAATTTCATGAGCTAGACATAGCTGGTTGCAGATACAATTCAGATACAAAAAAAGTTAGGAGAAGCTGCAATAACAATGCATTATTAATGAATCAGCCCTTAGATCTTATGATAAAAGGCTGTAAGGAGCCTCTGTCTTCTCAGTGACCTCTCCTATTTTTTACATTTTCTGCTAACCATTTGAGTTTCTTTAGCCATGTGTGTATATTAAGCACTGTTGACTTTCTAACATTGCATCCTTTTGCAGTACTGCTGACACATGCTCCTTATCTAATTTCGATATTAAATCTCTACCTAGATACAGAGTGGCATGGGTATTAAAATCATGTGGCATAAGGAATAAAAATAACCTGTAGTAGACAACTGTTTAGAAAAGCAATACTATCCGTCCTCTTCTCTCAGAAGCATTACAAACAGTGAGTCATAAAGAAAGAGTATATGTGCATCAATAACAGAGAGCCTGAAAGCTACTGACCAGAAAAAGAGCAGCAGGTAAAAGGATACGGAGACCGAACTGCAAGGTCAAAGCAAATTAGGGATGGTTCTTATTGTGCCACTAAGGACACCGTATCAGCAAAGGAACATTGGAAGGTGAGCAGCGGTCAGCTAATGAGCAGGTGGCTGCAGTCTACCCAGCTCAATGTAAACTGCTTCTATAGCACCGTAAAAGAACTAGTGTGCTTAATAGAGCGTTGAAAAACCACAATCACACGCAAACGTTTTATTGTACATGAGCAAGTATGTGGGTATTACTGCACGTAGGTATTGCAATATACAACTCTCAGAAACTTGTGCCCCTCAAAAACTTGATTTTAGATAGACTTGGGCAAGGGTAGTTATAGATGGGGTGGTGCATTTTCAGTATTTCATCAATCAAAAATGACACTTGTTTCAGTTTAATGACCACATTTTTGCATTCATGATAACATATTGATCATGCTACATCCAGGTTCATAATATGTTTGGTTATGAACAGTGCTTGGATTAGCCAGTACTTAACTCTGAGGTCTTACTGCACAAAAAAAAGAAATTTGTCACCTTTCTGTGTAGGTGTTTTGCTTATGAAGAAAATCCTTTGGTTGGTATTCATCTTGCATCAAAAAACGAAGCTAGCATTGACAACTAAACCGCCTCGCTATTAATTTGAAATTTCCAATGCGGTCCGACGTGATGCCAGTTTAATCTGGCTAAACGGCTGAATAAAGACGGAAATATTTAGTGTGGAAAAAAGCATACGGGGAACTGATAGGGTTGTTTGATTCATAATTTCCAACCTGAATGTTAGGTTTCACACGAACCTGTTCAAAGCAGTGATAAGACTCTGACAGGGTGAACAAGAGTCAAGAATGAATTCATTCACTGATTTGGTGCTATTACACCCACTTAAACCCCCCTGAAAGGCAAAAAAGATTATTATGACAGTGTGCTGCCACAATATGTAGCAAGAGTCTGATTGAAAGTGGAAAACAAGTTTATATGACATCCTAAGATCAAAACAAAGATACAAAAGTTAGGCATCATTGCAAGAATGCCTGTACATAATAATTCAAAATGAATTTTCTGAAATCGTCACATTTTTCTACAGCTCCAGATACTGAATTTGACTTTAGGAAAATGTAGTACTATGCTATATTGTATAATATATTTAAGTAGCTAGTATACTTCAACAAACAGCATTAAAGGGCAATGCTGTGTGTGTCTATGCTATGTGCGCAAATGTGCTTCATTTTGTAATTTCGACACAATGACCAACAAACAAAACATCTATATACTCTTTTTAAATAATATTATAATAATTAAATATTCCATCATGCAAATTACAATGCAAGCTACACTGGAGCATTTTGAAACCTTTTTGTTTTGATTCCTAAGGCCATTTTTGGCACCCTAGTAAATCACTATTTTGTCAATTCAAAAAAATGTAAATAAAATTAAAAAATAAATAAAACGTTTTAAATATTTTATAAGAATTCAGTTAAAATATAATTAAATAAGAGTGAGTATGAAATGGTGATGAAAATGAGGCTTTAAATCATCCACAATATTGTATAAGATCTTATGAGGCTAGATCAATTTTGGCAAAGCAGTCCCTTGCAATATGTACTTAAGGTCTTACGGTGCTCATGTTTTGTTGCTTTTAATGAGAGATTCTCTGGCTCTTACGTCATGCTTCAAGCGAATTGTTACCATGAAACAATACGATTCTTAAATTAACATGTAGTGTCATGGTTTTGTTCGAAAACGAGAGACATCTAATGGATAATTAATAATCTTTTGCCTTTTGATCAATACACACTCATGAATTTCCTTTTAAATGGTAATCGGGGAAGGAAATCTGAATTTTAAAGAAACACGTTTATAATAAGCATGCCTCATTAAATGATTGTTGTTTATTAGAAAATGCATTCAGTGGGATGGGGTAAAGTAGAGTGAATTAATGCAACAGGATGCAACAGGGAAAAAGTGTGTGCATGTGTGCACAAATGTGTGTGCGTGTGTGTGCATAACCCTATCTCTATAGCAGATGCACAACAAAATACATTTGCCCCTCTGGTTTACATGAATGCCAGAGAGAGTATTTATTTCCCAAACACCTGTATTATAGTGCATATGTTCCCTTATGTGTGTGTATGTGTGTGTGTGCATGCATGTGTGTGTGTGTGTGCGTGCATGTGTGTGTCTGTGAGTAAGGAGGAGACAGAGAGAGAGAGAGAGAAAGAGAGAGAGAGATGGTGGGTGCAAATTTCAAATGCATTGTTTGTGTGTGTGAGTGTGTGTGTGTGCACGCATAATGTTTGCCTATCTATTAGGGAGCAGGGGGATGGGAGGGAGTCTAGACTTTCATGAGCTAAATATCAGGGTAGACAGCTGAATAACCTTTTTTTCCCTCTAATTTCCTTTGCCATGCTAATGGTACTGCAGTACTGGGACTATTGATTAATCTAAGTGCTGGTTGGAGGAACAGAGTGACTTCTGGCAGATGCACAAAAGCCTATTAAACACATCGGAGGTAAAGGGAGGAGGGGGGGTTGCAGCATGTCAAGGAAAAGAAAATGAAAGGAAGAATGAATAAATGAATGAAAAAGAAAAACATCTAAGGAAAAGCTCTTTGTGTCTGTTTGGCTGAGAAGATGCAAGTGAATGGAATGCAGTTTTTATTTTTTATTTTGAGGGGTGTTGTATACACACACAGCAGATCCTGGGCAAATATGTATTTTCAATACTTTAACTCTTTAAATGCTGTTAAGATTTAAAACTTCTGCGGATGTTCAGAGAAATATGTCACCAAACCAAAGTGTATCATCATGGGAAATAATTCTGTTAATAAAAATGGTGAAAAAATTCATTCATTTTTTTGTGGGACCAGTTCTTTTGGATTTGTTAGTAATTAGCAGGAAATTCATTTGCATTTATAGGGTTTAAGTATGAAAGCATTAAGGTTTTACATTTAAATTATATATTCAGTGATCTGATGTTTTAGAGCTAATGTGCTCAGCCTCACACTCAGGGTGGGATAGCATTCATGCAGCCAATCATTTCTCAAAGAGAGGGGACTCCATTAATTAGGGAACTTGCCGCTACTCACGGCTCTGTATGGGGGAACTCTGGGCCCGATTGTGACTCCGGGAACTCTTTACGCACTCCCAGCTACACGCGACGCGCGCACATCTGGCGCAACGCGCTTCCTCGCTCGAGCTACGCGGTCGCTCCGCTGCCCGATGGGTGGTCCGCGCTCAACCGCACTGAATATATAATTAAATTAGTTCATCCCCACCCACGCCCACAGACGCAAAGTGTGCCTTCGACTCACAGCTCCAATTCCGTCGGCTTCTCCTTTTTAAAAAAACGATTTCTCGCCGCTACAAAGCACGGGCGACTTTAATTATGAAAACGCACGGCAGCGTGTGTACGTTTAAAGTTGTTTCGTTCCCACCGTGCACCGTGGGAAACACGACAGTCTCAGGCACACACTCAGATATATGTCTCACAAGCTCAATTTACATTTGGGCATTCAGGATACGGAGACTAAACTAAAATAAGAACGGAACGGAATTGGAATTGGAATTGGTCATTATTTCCAGCACTGCATCTTTATTTTGAAATGGGCCACTGGCGTCACGTTGTTACAGGCCTTAAATTAAATTGAAATTAAACAAAATAATCAAACTGGCTGGCAGGACATCGTTAGAACATTCAGTCATCGCTATGTCGACCTTTCCTTTTCTGAATGATTCATGCTGTTGTGTAGTTTCATTGTTTGCTGTCCCTTCTTAATATTGAATAGCATTCGTTTCCCACATGCTTTCCTTTCTACATTTGTGATAATACAGAGCTTGATATTGATAAGGTGAAATTGCAAATTGTACTTCCAGTTGCATAGACATTCGTTTTGAGGTTTTCGTTCAATAAAAAAGAAACATGAAACATTTGTATATACACGTAGAGTATAACTATATGAGGATACATTTTTTCCATATTTCATACAGTACATATTTGGTTTTTCACAATGATACATTTGTTTTTTCATGTATTCATTTGTACATTTTTTTCATTACTTTGCCAGAACGGTAGAAAGTCATATTGGAATAGTAAAAATGTTTTCCTAATGTTATGCTTTAGAGATGTAAACAATGAGCCTGAATTCTTGTGTTAGAAATATGAGACCCAAACAAACACTCTTTGCTTTCAAGGGTGGCCATTACCACTTAACTAGTGAGACATGACCCATGATGTCAAGTGATGAAAACAAATTTAAGTTGTCTAGAACCTCTGACTTTCAAAGCCACGTCTCTGTACTCTGCTGTGCGAAACAGTAATTTTATTGTGATCTGGTGCCAAATGAATCCAGCAAGGTTTTTTTTTTTTTTTGCTTGATGCCCTTGCAAATGTCCTAAAAACAACATAAAGCGTAATTGATTGAATTCTGTCCCATTTCTCACTGCTATAAGCACAGCTTAAAGGTGGAACTTGAAAGAAAAAAAGCATCGCTTGAAAGGATAAAAGAGCATAAAAATGGCCTGTCATATTTTCTGACAGGGCGCGTGACAAACGCGATGTGGTGCTGAAGAAGAGCAGGCGCCACACGGCTGTTTTCAGCCATTTCTTCTCCTTTTCTCCTGCTTTTTATCTACATTTTTCATTCTGAGTGAGACAGCGCTGGCTGCTCCTGTGTCGTCACTCCCATTGCCAAACAAGTGACGGCTTGGCTTTGAATGAAGTTCTAAACGTCTCCCCGTTATTTCAGTTTCTCAAAGGTTGGAGAAACAGACGATTCTGACGATCGACGCCGTATTTCGAACCTCTACGACGCTCAAAATATTGCCAGGAAATTGGTCTTTTGTCCTCATCACAGCTTTAAAGCAAATGAAAGGGAGAGAAGACTGTAAACCGAATGGATCTGAATCCGTTTTTTAAAACGTTTTGTACCACTTCTACTACCCCAATAACACTGAATAATTTCAAAAGTAAAGGATACACACCAACACACGGCGTTTTTTACCCGCAATTATTCATTTTTTTGATCTGTAAAATGCCGACGGCACTAACAACACCACAAACACAGTTCAGAATAAGAAATCTTCCGCCTGGGCGTAGCTGGCTGTGATGCCTTTATAGAGCAGCAGTGAGAGAGAGCGTGAGAGTGGATGTGGATGTTTCTGCCACCTGCGTGGAACAAAATGGATGTCGATGGCTGTTTGCTGCAGCTGGATACTGTATCGAAGTTTAAAATCACCTTTGTTAAATCAATCCCATGTGGCCACCGTGTTCCATATCTGCAAGAGGCCCATGGAGTGCACTTTTTGTCTGCAAGAAAAGCACCCCTCCCCCCCTTTTACCTGCCCAATTTTCATAGTGAGCTATTAGATGTGGGTGAGCGGCACAACCCTGAAATGCCATCTGGAACAACCGGGCGTGCCGGAGTCCACACGGTGACACGGGAGCAAAGGATTCCACAACCTTTTTAAAACCATCGGTCTTTAGCGGTTTCGATAGCACGCGCCGCAGAACACGCGCGCGGCGCGAGCAAACCGCCGGGAGGGCCAGGCCATAAATCTACGCATCCTCCCCCGCTCCGCGGCGTGACAGAGCCGGCGCGAGCCCCAGCGCCCTCGATGGCTCGGTCACATCGATGGCCGCTTTCCGAAATCTGCCTCGTCCCTTTCCTCCATTCGTCAGAGAGCGGGCGACGGGAGTCGCGTCGCTCTGCACAAACGAAGGGGGAAACGGAGTGACTTAACACCTGACAATAACCACAGGCACGGCTGAAGTATTTCCTTCACACCAACAACGTTTGGGGCATCTCAGTTTTACCGCTGCTACGCTCGTATTATGAAAAGTCATCTTCTCCCACGCGCACAGGTTGAGACTTGCATTCTCCCACACGAATCTATCCAAACACTAACTGCTGCTGTGTCCAGCATAGTGTGAGGTGCTGCCATGGTGATAAAAGCCCCCCGCAGTACACTGGGGTGCCAAACATCATGTAAAACAAATACACACCTGCTACCTCGAAGATGGTGGGCTCCCTTATACCATACTAATACCAAATCATACCTTTTCTCAGACACCACAATACAACACAATGAACAAGGGACCAGTAACCAGGAAATTCTTCTCTTTTTTTGGGGGGGGGGTGGTTCTTGGTGATTAATTTATGCATATTGTATACATATCTCTGAAATGTTCGCAGGGGGGGGGTCCGGTCTGACCCCAAAACCCCTTTGGCTATGTCTCTGCAATGGACAATACTTCTATAGAGCATAGTTGTGACCATGCACCGTACACTATAAATTAGCTGCATGTTATTTACAGCACTTCTGTATCCTAGCAAAGAAGACATAATCATACGTTTTATAGGCCATCTGAGGTTCCGCCTAACCCGCAGACTAAAAATCTATGGCTCACAATGCATTCCGCAGCTCGAGTCAGGCCCACTTATGCTTTATGAAATGGCCGGGGACTCGTATAATTCAGTTTTACGGGTGATCGCCAATTCAAATGGGCCTTAACTTGTCCCTTTTGTGCACTGGCTACCACTGGGTACGTTTATTTCGAAGACAGAAGGATCTTCCAAGATCTCCAAGGAACATTCTTTGTGGTATTTTTTTTCCCCCTCCATGCTGGAAATACGGTTTGGTGGTGGCCTGGGGCAAAAACTGCCCTTTCTGTTGGAATATAGCCGAGCAACTGCCCCCCTAAGGCAACAAAGGGGCAATACATCTGGTTCTCTTAAAATAGTCTGGTGGTGATAATCGTTGGCAGCACATGGTATTTACAGTTACGTGTAATAAGTGTAATGCGGTATACATCTCAGAAGCACAGCTTGTCGAACCGTTGCGATACAAAAACTGTCATCATGGGCTGTCTTCCGATCCTTGCCTATTGGCTCAACTTCACAGAAAAGTGTATAAGGTGAAATACAAAAAAGAAAACTGTAACCATAAGTGTTCTAAAAGTACAGGGTTCAGGCGGATACACAATGTTGTGGGGTGTACTTTCTGACAAGGTTTGGGTTCACTCATACCCCTACAATGAAAAGTTGATGTCAATCATTACTTAATGAAATATGCATGTCAAAGTTAGTTTTTTCCAACAGAGAGGGGTGTCTTTCAAGATGACAATGATCCAGAGCACAGGAAGTCAGCCGATGGTTTAATAATAAAGATACTGAAATGATTCATATGTCGTGGCCTTGGTCTCCAGATATGAACAAAATCAAGCATTCATGGGAAATTGAGTGAGAGACAGAGTTTTACATTTTCAAAAACTGAGTGGAAACTGACTGACTTCTCTTGTGAGTGATGTTGCATTACTTTAATAATAACAATAATAATATGAATAATAAATTGTTATGCATGTTTGATGGCCATTACTGTGTGAACTGAGAAATGTAAAGGCAGCTCTTGTTCACCTACTTTTCCAACCATTTAAATATTATCCAAGCGAGGTTTAATTGAGCCTAATCACCCATGTCAGAGCGAAGTCTTATGTGCCTATTTGAATACACAAGTCTTAATTCCAGCTTCCAGTATTGTGTCCTTAATTGATTAATCCAGGATCAAGGATGTGCATAAGGCACGGTGGAAGCTTAGGCTGCGACACCAATATAAAACATACTGTAGGAAAACTGGAAGCAAGCTTTCACACACATTATTTGGCCCAACACACGAATTGCGCGTGAATTCCCAAGGCTTCAAGGTCACCTCCCATCCAAACTGGCACTACGCACTAAAAGAAGAGATATTTCTGTTTTACGGCATACTGTGATATGCTTATGGGATGAGTGATGATTTTTTTTTGGGGGGGGGGGTTGGGGGGGTAATTATTTTGGAGAATGAACGACAAAATGAAGCAGTAACATTGGCAAGGACGCAATGTAACAATATCAATAAATTTTTGGAATACTAGTTTGCCAAGTGTAATTAATTACGGATAGTTATATATGCAGCATAATTCCGGTTTGATTCATATTATCCAGACTGAAGAGGAATTTGAGATTAAAGGGAAAGGGAAAAGGGACATTTTACCCAAAAAATGTTATGTTCAAACATTTTCAGAAACATGCAATATATATTAGTAAGCTTCTGGTTTTTAGAAAATGTGTCATTGTTATCACCAGGCTTCGTTAGGAAGTGTTTGGTAGAGCAGAGTGCCAAATTAGAAAATATTTGTCTTCTGAGACTGAGACATGGACAAGTGAATAAGTAACATTAAAGTCAAGCAATAAGCCAAATCCAATATCCCGATACCTCATGAAGTTCCTGTGGAAGACCACCGGTTTAGCATGTTATTTCTCTTCTGTCTTCCGTCATGTTAGTCACTGGATTTGCTAGCCACCAATGGAATGTAAAGGGAACATAACCAACAAAATACAACGCATTTTGTCCAGAAAAAAAATTGTTTTTTTAAAATGTGTACTAGAAACATTCCACACTACCCTCTGGTCTGAAACTCCTCCTATATGTGTTCATTTTTATATGAAACAAAATGTGCCGGCTGCAATAAGCCAAAGATGTGACAGGTGACATCTGAGGCATCCAGGTATAAACATATGATTTAATTTCTGACGCACTGAAAAGCCGTCGGAGACTGAAAGCGGGGACAAATTGCATTTCTCTCGACAGGTGCTATTGGAAATGTGTCACATTTAAGCAAATGCGCTCGAGCCAGATCCCTGTCTTTTTAACGGCTGCAGCGAGGGTTTGATGAATGCCCTTTGGTTTTTTTTTTTTTTGGTTTTTTTGCCCCTGGCTCATTCCCCCCCACACCGTGGGGCAGCCTATGGGCATGTCTCAAGAAGACGTTCATCATCTTTACACCGTGTTACGTCAGGCATGGCGAAGCAGCATATTAATGGGCTCGCCTTCGGAGAAAAATGCAAGCAGTTTACTGTATTCGATAATAGCCGGGATTTGTTTACTGCGATTGCCATAGAAACACAGAAAATCGCCGCTTGGCAGTCAGAGAAAATGGGTAGGCCGTGGGAATTAAATACGAAATTGCAGAGGCAGAAGTTTGTAATGCGTCCACTTGCGAACTCTTTATTTTGTTGGGCCAGGGTCATGGCATTTGAATTGTTTCATCATCATTAATAAACACAACTGAGCATTATGCATTTAGAAAATGTAGACAAAAGTTCAGGGTAGACAAAAAAAAAAAAGTATCGTTATTTGGATTCAGCCAATAGAAGAAACCATCATAGGGCAATAAATATGACCACTCCTATTTTTATATAGCACTCTTTAAGGTGTCTATTGTTGCTGAACAGTTAAAAAATGACCAAAATACAAAGTGAACCCACAGAGCTCACCATTATCTGACACAGTGACAGCCAATCACATGAAGTTCACATAAACGGGGCGGAGCCATACACATCAGTTTCATGAGTAAGCTCATTTTAACTTTTGAACCTCACACACTCCTAAAGTTTGTTGATAGCTGAGCCCACCAAACTGTATTTTGAGAAGAGAAAAAGGAACACCGCCAGTTAAATATAAATTAACAATAAACGTTTCCTACAGTGCACTCGATACACAGTTTACCTCAACTGCTCTCTGCAATACATTTTTAGAAGTTAATTGAATGGGAGGCTGTACTCTCTGATGGAACAGGGACATTTAAAAAAGACTGCAATACAATTTGAAAAGAAATGGGCTTAAATTAAATTATTTCCCATGGCGTGCTTGTCTTAAAATAAATGCGTTGTGGATGAAAGTAATTTCTTACAGGTTAAATGTTTTTTAAATGCCGTGCGTCACTCTCGGCAGTATTTTATTTTTATTTCAACATTTCTTTGTCAACCTCAAAGCACCGAGCACTGAGAATATCTTTTTTTTATAGAGATCGCCAGCTTTCACAACTTCTCTCAGGAACGGCCGGCTTCTCCTGAAGTGTTCCCCGCTCCAACGAGGCCCAGGAAACATAGAACGGATCGGCCAATGACGTGATTCTCATCGATTCTTCTGCAGGTTGAACAATGTCTTTCGTGTTCTGGAATGGGGGAAGTAAACTGGCTGTATTTTTGCTCTGTGTGGTGCAAGCTCACCTCCCTGTGGCTTCATCATCAGGATTGCTTTTTATATCGATCTGTGATTTAAACACTGCAAATGTCAGTCCTCCATCTTTTAAAAGTAATGACAATGTTCTGGCGTAATCCACCGATCACCAGTATTAAGAGCAATACTGGTAAATCAGTCATTATTCACAAGTGTGTTACAAAGTAGACTCCAGAGTGAAGCGACGAGAAAGAATTACATTTTAAAAGGGAAGTACTTGTCAAAGTAAACGCGCTCACGACTACAGTTAACAAATCAATGAACAGCACATTTTCAAAACAGGAAAACAAAATGGCGTGATCTATATTCTTGCATTTCCTTTTTTTATGACTGTAATTGCTTTAAAAAGTAAAATCTGCGTCCATCAAACGCCGCCGCACAGCGAATTCCTTAGCCGAGATGGTCTTTGAGAATTCAGACAAGTTGTTATGGTCTGGCTCATTAATCACCTCCTGCCGGCTTCCTGCTGCAGTTCTCATGCAGTCAGTCATTAATCCATTAGAGACACCAGATACACTTTTAGCCACAGATATGAAAATAAGAAGATAAAACGAGAAGGCAAGCGAAGTTTAAGTTTGACGATTCTCCGTTCGCGAGCGGCGACGCAATCGAGGATGGGGGGGGGGGGGGAGTGGCGGGCCCAAGCCGGGGTCTGAAGAAACGGCCGTGCCGAAAGAGCGTGGGGCGGGCTGTCGAAGAGCCGTCGCCACGCTGCCGTGCCGCGCCACGCCGGTGGGCTCGCCCTGCCCAAACGGACCGAAACAACCAACAGGGGGCAGCTCCACGCAGTAAGTGAAACTCAGCCGGGCACAGCGCGCATCAGACGCGGGCGTCGAGGGTCGTATCCGTTTCTGGGTTTCATGCCAACTTCTGCCCTTAATTACTTAATTAGTAATTACTTTAAAAACGTTAGGCATTTAGCTGCATTTCTTGACAAGCGCGTGGATGACAGCTGAAGTCTGTCCCTACATGAAAATTACTGTGATCCAATGGATGACTGAACCAGTGTTGGTCTATTCAGCCAGTTAGCTGAATTAGCCTGGGTAATTGGTGGAAACAAAAACCTGCATACACACTGGCCATCCAAGACCGGAACTCCCCCCCCGCCCCACCTTTCCCTCTCCACCCCCTGGTGTAGATCAATAGTGATGCACTCTACTTTCAGCAAAGCCGCCCCTGCAGTCTGTGTCTCGCAACCCCACTGGGTGACTCACAATTGAAGTTCTAAAAGTGGCACAAACAACTGGTCAACAATAAGGGCCTTATTTCGACGGGGAAGATGAGACAGCAGAAGGCGCAGGTGTAAATATCTGATGAAAACACAGTTAATTTGATGAGGTGCAAGCACAAAGAACGATAGCTGACCCAAGGCTGGGATTGTCATCCTATTAAGTAGTATACTGTATATAAGCTTGTCTACAGACAAGGATAAATATGCTGCTTAATACAAGAATTCTGAGGGTTACGATATTAGAAAAATAGTTATTGAATATATTGTCTAGGCATCTATACCCAGACACGATATTACATATAAATAGAATGATAAACACTCATGATATATTTGTTACCCAACTTTTTATGCTATATATGGTAAATATATGAGTTGACATGAACACATTGGACAGATTAACAATCAAATGTCTGCTGTAATAATGTGATATTTTGATATATTCCCCCATTTTAAAAGACTCAGTCATTCAATCATGTGACTGTAATTTTGCGGTAATGGTAGGCATGGAAACATATACTATGTCAACAGAGCAACAGTCTAATAACAGTGTTATAGTCTTGTGGAGAAGGCCAACCGGTTCAAGTGAAAATCCAAGATGTTTTCAAAATATTGGGACAAAAACGAACAGTTCTATTATCCTTACAAATATTTGACTCTTTTAAAGTAGCATGAAATTCAAGCCAGCTGTAATAAACCGAAGAAGTCACAGATGATTACTTGACTTAAGACACTGTGGGAATCATTTGCATATGCGTAATATTCTATTTCCAAAAACAAAATATGAAAGCCATACAAAACTTTCTAGATAGCAAACTTAACAGAACGGCAGGTGCCATAAATGAATATTTTAACAGTTCATTTTTGAAAATGAGGTCTATGAATTACACATGATGTTGATGAGGTAGCAGGAAAGACTAAATTATGATTCTAAAGCTTGGGATCGTTGACTCATTGATTAGACATGTAACAATATTGACATTTAGAAATCCTAACTAGTACAGTATAGCTTATTATGGCACTGCAAATTAATAATGTGCGCTTTGACGATGTGTCAAAACATGTATAACATCCAGTAAATATTGAAAATCCCTGATAAAAGAACATTTTTCCTTTTTTTCCATGTTGCTGAACTCTATGGAGCACCTTTGACACCTGTCTAGACCATCTTTACCAATTTTTACCTCTCTACAATCTTCAGATAATGACATGAAGCGAATCGGGTTCTTTCTACCGGTGATTTATAGTGTAAAAATTGATTTGAGGGTTAAATATTTAATCTGCGTCTCACTAATGCAGTGAATGAACTGAAGCGGCTGCTTGTAATACGCTCCTTGATCTTATGATATTTGCGAGACTAATTCCCCCCTGAACATGACAGCAGTTGCGCAGTGGCCATATTGACTTTTCTGAGGGGCCCTAGCAAAAAAAAATATCCCATGATCTTTATGCTGTCAGGGCCCGAAATCAGTCCTTTATATGCCAATTAATGAAAGGTTGACGATTATAACCCGTGTCAGGCCAATGAAGACTTCCAAGCCAATTATAAGGCGAGCGCGCATCGCTTGGAGCATCTATATAAATTGATTTCTCATCAGTCAGATTAGCGGCCCGAGCGGCGTGACTTTTAACACGGCCGGCTTCAACCTCGGCTCTGCTGCGACTCCCTCCAGTGGAACGAATCGCCAGGAGGTAGGCTTAACCAGGCTAGCGGGCGCGTCGAAGTTCACGGCTAGCGCGTGCTTTAAAGTTAATGAATGTGACTGTACGGTAGAAGCGTCGAGGTCTCGTCGTTTAATCCCCTCTGTGTCCGTTACGGAATTCAGAGACAGTGGCATCGGGTTTTGCGGGGTATGTGCGTGATGGTCAGTGCCGTCCCAAGTTTTGGGGAATACTGTATTTCCGGGACTAAAAACACAACTGGACAATCAAAGTTTTGACAAGAAGAATAAAAATATTATGTGATAAAAGACCCCCTGTTCCCATGAACAGGGTGGCACTGCAGCATAATTATTAGGGAACTGGGTTTGTCATTCAAAGTTTTTGGATTTGATACCCATCTCGCATGCTTCCATTGTACCCTTGAGGAGGGCACCTAACCCAAATCGCCTCACTAAAAATATCTAACTATATCAATGGCTTGTATGTCTATAACAAAAAGTTTAATCTGTGTAGGTTGCTCTGGATAACAGTGACTGGTAAATGACAAAATGTAAGGTAATCTTGTGACTGTATGAAAAAATGTGTGTAAGAACATGCCGGAATATTGCTAAAGAAAATGAATGAAAAACACTCACGTGCTGCCACTGTTCGCGAATGAGCGGTCTGTAGCGCAGAAAGTATTTGAGCGGAAAGTTCTCCACGTCGGGCCAAGTGGACGGGCTGTTCCAGGTCACCTCCAAGCGGCGCACGTTTTTGGGGACGGGCGTGGCCACCACCTTCTCGGGAGGGTCAGGTTTCACTGCAGGAATTACAGAGGGGGAAAAATGCCTGAGAGCTAATATACGGCAAGGGAAATATAGCTGACCGGATGAACAGGACTAGGCAGGTTGAGCTAGGCCCTGGGTATTACCAGGGGGAGCAATCTCTGCCATGAACTGTAGCATACGCCCTTCTGGTCATAAATGGTACTGCGCCCTTGTTTCCCCACAGGATCCAGAACACATTTCCTCCCCAGTAAGAGTCAATGAGACCTAGAGCTAAATTGGGCAATGGATTCAGTCAATTATAATAATCATTTTTAAAAAGCATGGCACCAAATGTAGCTTCTATCACGCCAAATATCTGTGCTTGCGCAGCTCGTTTGGGACCACACACCTGGGCCCACAGATTGAATGTTTTTTATTTTATTTATTTTTTTTATCAAGCACATCACATTTTCAGTCACCAAATAGCTAGTCTGGTTTCCAATGAGCCTATAAGGAAATTATTTTGGACGACTGAAAGAGAGGGTCCATTCACTGACCTGTGGGAAGAAAAAGCCAAATCATTTGTCATGTCAGTGATTATCCAAATGGAACAGCCGGATGAATTCCATACAAGATGGCTAAAAAACATTTATTTGGGAAACATTAGCTTTAGCAATCAAATCTGATTAATATGAACCTGATTCTAAGCATGCTATCACTGATGTATATATATTTTAAGTTGCTTATAGCTCTATTGAAAATATTTGGTGTTTTGTCATCAAATTATTCCCTGTGGCTTTGAAAATACTGAAATGCTTTCGCACACAAACAAAACAGTAGGCATCTTGCATTTAATGTGGGTTCGCAAAGTGTAGGTGCATCACTACACTGGAAAATGTCCAGTGCTAATTCAACTCTAACAGTGTTAATCCAGAGTGGGACCAAATGTTTTCTGTTGGAGTTAAATGAACAGCGGAAATTTTACTGTGTAGCCGCGCACATGCGTTTCAACAGCGTTGAGTAAATCAGTCACTCACTCAGTCACTCACTAAGTCGCTCACTCACTCAGTCACTCACTCAGTCACTCACTCAGTCGCTCACTCAGTCACTCACTCAGTCGCTCACTCACTCACTCACTCACTCAGTCACTCACTCACTCACTCACTCACTCACTCGCTCACTCACTCAGTCACTCAGTTACTCACTCACTCACTCACTCGCTCAGTTACGGACAAAGGCTGCTCTAGGCCAGTCACTAGGGTCCGGCAAAAACACAGGATGCCATACCAAAAATAACTGGTAGGCAAATACCAACAAAAGCACGACAGTAAAGAAAAACAAGCGGCCTGGTTTTAATAGAGACGACTCGTAGTCGGTGAGCGAAGGGCAGGCACGGTGCGGCGCTGGACGTTTACGGTGCGCACACAAGCCGCAGGACTCTTTCCAGTCATCCCCGAAATAGCCGCTTGTGCTCTCGAAACGACCTCAGCACCCGCCCGCTCCCCCGAGTTCCGCAAATAAATGTGTTTTTCGGCGCAGCAGAAATCTGTCTTCAAAGCGGGGTGGAGGGGGGTTTGGGTTCACCTCCGGAATGGGGAGCGAGGAGGTCGTGGTCTCGCGGCGGGCCTGGGAGACGCCGCCGGGGGGGGAGGAGCTGAACGGCGGCGCGGTGCGCGTCTCACCGGACCGCGGCGGCCCCGGGGAGGAGCGTGTTTGCGCAAATCCTCATCTGACCCCCCGACCCCACCCCCCGCCCCCCCAGCCGACGTTGTGTTTGAGAACGAGGGCCGCGCTAAACCGACGTCATGTGACCGAGGCTAAGCGCAAATGAATGACCCCTTTTCACTGACCGTCAAAGTCACATAATCGCGAGCGAGAGGAATTTCGATTATCGGAAAATAGTATGCCGGCTGAAACCATATGAACTTGCACAGTGTAGGAAGGATTCCGAGAAAACTGGGGATCGTTTGGAATGTCATTCTGTCATGGGACATATTTCAGGACTTTACTATCTCTTTGAGGTTTAAATGATAGAAATAAACACTAAATACTACTGGACATTATTCAGGCCTGTCCTATTTTGCATACGTTGAATGTCATGTCCAGACTTGGGTCAAATATGTATCTGTTTCAAATTCAAATACTTTTCTACGCTTTACTGATCTTGTCTGGTGTATTGGAACCAATGAAATACTCTCAAAAAGTGCAAATCCCGTCTTCTGGTCATATTGGCAGGCTCAATTACAACAGGCAAGATCAACCGAGCACAGAAAAGTATTTGAATCCAAAACAAATACATATTTGACCCAGGGCTGGTCATGTCATTAGACACCATGCAATATGCCACCTCTGCACTGATGCCAAATTGTAAAGGTAATTATCGTAAAGGCGCAAGGCTAAATTTACCTCGCTGTCATTGTCTTTCCACGCAAGTGCGACCCTTAAATACTTCCCAGCGAGCATTCGAGTCTCACGCTCAGAGCTGGGGACACATTCTGCCGTTAAAATCCGTGCGGGGGAAGTTAAAAACTCTGCACGCCGCTCCGCGGAAAAAAATATTTCCGAAGTTAATCCGGCGATCCAGATGGCATTAGCATTTTTATTGCCGTCCTGGACGTATGTAGCCATGCATGTAAACACTTCATTTACTCGCCGCGGACCGCAGAATTTTCTGCCTCTTCCAACCCCCCTCCCCCCCCCTCCCCACGGCAACGCTGTAGTGGGGTGCTGCTAGGGTTCTGCTGCAGCAGAGAGGCCTCAGCAGCTCATTAGAGGAAAAGCCTGTTAGTGTAATTTGCAATAAGTGGCAGTTGCTGCGGTTTCCAGATGTCTCCGTGTCAGACAAACAGGAGACAGATGTTCAGGGCACCTAGAAAAGCCTTCTATGGTGAATGATTATGGAGGCTAACACACGAGGCTCGAATTGCACAGAGTCTGCTCAGATTCAATACGGTTCCGTGAATCAAAGCTCATTTTTCCTGGCCTCGCGCATAAATAAGATAGGCTTTCTTTACTGTGCTGGGTACCTCTCACTTTTGCCGGTGTTCTCGTTTTATTTTTTAAATTAAGATTCATATACCTGACTTAGTCGACACGTAATGGGCTGGCTAATCATAGAGTGACATTCGGATTACTCCGCTGAAACTATTCGTTCTATCCCGGACCCACAGCGAGAGTATCAGCATAGGTCTGTAGAACATTTCACAAGGGTTAGCAAACACATGGGATTGTGGTAAAAAAAAGTATTTAGTGTAGAAACGATTCATCTGCCAAATGCCACGCCCCTCTCCCCGACCACAACCACCGCGGCCTTCTTCACATCTCCGCTTGAGTGGGAAAGGGACGCAGATGATTCTGAAAAACACTCAAGACCAAAATTCTGCAGAGAAAAAAACAACAACAAAAAACACGCACATTATCATTCGGCGTAAAATAATTCACGAGCGGACGCTACCTATGCTGTAATCATCAAAGGAGATGCCGCTGGATGCCCTGCCCAGTGCGTTCACCGCTGTGATGTTCACCCGGTACTTGAAGGTGGAGAAGAGCTGGGGAAACTTCACATGACACCGGTTCTTGTGAACTGGGTCCCTCTGGACTTCCAGGGTTTTCTGGTTGTGTCTGAGAAGAGAAGTTGAAGAAAAGAGAAGAGAAGATGAAGAGAAGAGAAGAGAAGAAAACATGAAGAGAAGAGAAGAGAAGAGAAGATGAAGAGAACAGAAGAGAAGAAGACAGAGGAGTCACGTTGTGATTCGGCGATTTGTGTTGTGGCACGGAGTCCTTCATATATTCCAATCGCAGACGTTCGACGATGAGAAGCCATCAATCCATTTCGGGGTCAGAATATCATTGGCCATCTGGTACGCTCGCTGCTTTCTTATGCTTTGCTGCAGTGGAATCAGCATAAGCATCAAGAGGGATGCAACCTGCGCTGCTAATCTGCTGACGGCCACATTAAAGAGTGGAATTGGCAGCGCCTTGGGCGAGCCCCAAGGATACCATCTGGCCGGAGAGGGGAGGCCCACGCTTACCTTCACAGCTTCCCTCATCACCTTTCCTCGCCCTCCAGCAATAAAACACTCCCAAATGTGATTTCTCCTCTAAAACCCCGGAGTGATTCTTCTCCTTTGAAAACACAGTGCGCCTTGCCTTCTCATGAAGAGCATCACCAACGCCGGCCCTTTAATGAGGGTACGAGTGCGTTCTACCACAGCTTCTGCACGTCCATTATTTGCGGGGCTGCTGGCAGAATGATCATAATCAAATGGCTTTAATATTTAAACGGATGGACAGATTATATCGAGCCGAATCAGCCACCATACGTCGCTTATGACTTATTAATGCGCTCTTAAGTGCTCTAATCAAGTATTACGAAGGTCTGAGTTTCAAAATGGAGCAATGTGCCACGTAACAATGTGCAGACCCTTGCAAAGTCCACAATGAAATATATGTTCGTTTTTAATTGAAGTGAAACATGCTGTACCAGTCCTACAATATTTATGAAGTGCTACCTGCTCTGAAATTGAGTTACATTTGCACTCTCTTGGATTTTATGAACAGGCCCAGTAGATAGCTTACCGCTGGCTCATAAGCAGAAAATCTGCACTTAGGAAAGGACTGTTTTAATCAGTGACTATTTTCCTAAGACATATCTTACCCTATGACTCACAGGAGTGTCACACTGTCATAATCTACCCATGTGAGATTACAACAGTCAACACTTGAAGGCTATGGGGAAGATTATTAGGCAATAAAGCACCAATCAAATGCAGACAGTGTCAGTGCTTGAAGATCCCAGGCTTGACTTCAAACACCTACTGCTCTCGGCACTCAGTCATTTTCAGTAGAGAGCACACAGAGGGAAAAAAAAAACGTAGAGAAAAGACGAGCCTTACTTGACATGCACTTCAAAATCAGTGGGAATGTTGGTGGGGCGCTGGAGGTGCCAGCTGCAGTAGAAGCCGTTGGGGAAAGTGTTGGATCGGCAGGTCACCGCAGGTTCTGTTGGCGGAGCTGGGGGGGAGGGGGGGAGGTTGGGGTAGGGGCAGGGTGGAGAGAAAGAGAAAGCTTAAAAACTAGCGCTGCACGAACCTGAAGAGCTCGCTCTCTGCCAAAAGATCAACCACCCACCCACCCACCCCCCCCTCCCCTTCACATGTCCTTCTGATGTAAATGCGTTCTCTTGATCAGTACCAAGCATGTGGGGTGGTGGGGGGGGGGGTTGAACATGCAAGTACATCTCCAGGCCTCCTCCTCCCAGATTAGACCCCTTTCTCACACCGCCACTGAACCGTGGCGCGCGCCCCGAAACTGGAACCGATGACCGGTTGCCAGATTGATGCGTGTCGCCTGATGTTTTGCTTATTCGTTCTCAGCGAAAGGCAGAAGGTTTGAGCCGTAATGGCTGACTCAGTGCACCGGCGTGCGGCGGAAACAGCGGCTCCTTAAAGCTTGACTCGCTCCTCCCGTATTAATGTTATTGCACTGGACAGGCAGCCGGCCTCTGCTTTCCCAGGCTCTCTTCTTCCATTGAGGGTTTGATTTTTAATTACTAGAGTGAGCTGGAAATGACAGAATTTATAGCGTATATGATATCCCCCCCCCACCCTCCCACCCACCCACCCACATCTCCTAATGATTTCCTCCCATAACCACATCCCCTCCCCACCCCACTTCCCACCACACACACACACACACACACACACACTCGCAGGCACAGCTGATTATATTCATTCCAAACAGTTTAGAGAGGCTGTCAATCAAAATTTATGTATCAATAGAGGGGTGACATTCGGCGTTAGCTGCATGACTCTCTCTCCCAGATGTAGCGAACAAATCAGAGGCAATAAATGACAAGAATCAATCACCGGAATGGATAATCACTTCAAGTTCATTACAATTTCCATTAATTAAACCAAACCAAAAAAAAAAAAAAAAAAACTGAGGGCATCTCAATAAATCAAATATAAAATCCAGTTATCCGCCGCAATCTCCCCATAATCATTCAGAAAAGAGAGTGGAAATTAAATCCAAACGATCAGCACGGACCGATCCATTTCACTCGCAGTCCCGCGCGCCCCGTCATAATTGCGTAGTTAAAAGTTTAGCGGCGCAAATGAGAAACTGAGAGAAAGTTCACAGCGCCGAACGGGGATGATCCCAGGATCTTTTTTGAAGAGAAAACACTTCGGAAACCCGCGGTTCGTTTGTATCTGATTTAACCCCGTTTGCTTATTTATTCACAGTCCCTGCTCAATCATTAGTCAGCAATTGAAAGATCAATTACCAATTTCGATGTGTCCTCTGCGAAGGAGTAAAACTGAAGTGCACGACATCGCAGAAGAACTGGTGTCGCTTTGCCGTTGCTTCGCGTGATGCGCGTTTCAATGGGGAAGCTCTGGACCAAGTGGTTTGTTTATTTCGAAACGTCACCGCGTGACTGCGATTCTCCTCTCCCGTTGCGACCGCTAAGGCAGCTCTCTCCTCTGTGCTCGGGTCCATCGTGGACAAAAAGCAGCGGGTTTGAAATAAAAAAACTCATACAATCTGCAAGAAAGCGCAAAAAAGCTGTTCTCTGAAATCTGAAACATAATGATGTTTAAAAAAAAAAAAAAAAAAGGCCTGATTGTTCTATTTTATGCCTTTATTGTTGAGTTGTTGTTGCTGTTATAGTCGTTTCTATGATCAGCAATTTTCCATCCAAAACAAGAACGAGATTGAACGATCCTTAAAGTGGGAGCTCAACCACAATTGCCCCCCAACAATGTACTCCGAAATAATTCTATGACAGAAAACTGATATTCAAGGCTACTACCATTATGAAAGACAGTAAGGTAATACAAAAAGCATGCACTAGACGTAGAGTTTGAGGTCTTATAGGTAGGTGCCCTATAGCACCCAATATCAGGAATAATCTCTCTCTCGCCATTCATTCCCAAGTCCAGATACATATGTTTCAATTCAAAGGGTTTTTCCCCACTTTTAATCAAAAATAATGCAACCAAATGTATAGAACTGCATAGAGTATCATATGTGTGTTTGAACAATAACATAAATAATGATGTTAATAGTAAACTTTAATTTAAAAAAATGCATTGTTCATAACAACAAACTGCAGGTAGTTTCCCAAACATACCAATTTTCCTACAGAAAGGGTATGATAAATAAAACTGGATAATCTATAAAGACAGACAGAGAATATTATTATCCGGGTCATCACACTCACCCCCTTCCCTGTATAAGTACTGCTTTTTTTAAAAGTGCTTCTCCAGGAAAAAAAAAGTGCCCCCACCAAGTCGTCACATAGCTGGTTGCCTATTTTCGTCGCAAATTGCCTGCAAACAGAGAAGGCTTTATCCGCAGATGTGGCCTGAGTCTTAGCGAGGCCTTTGGACAGATTCTCAAGATAATTTTATCTCTGGCTAACGGCTTCAAACAGAGAAAACGTCTTTGTTAATGAAAGCTTGACATTTTCGACACGTTGGTATTAATTGCATGCACATAGCAATGTTGTGCTTTGAACTGGAGAGACACACCCTAAGGGTATACTTCAAGGGAAGTAAAAAAATAAAAAAATAAAAAATCTAATAATAAATAGGCTTCATAAATATAATTTACTTCACAGTTCCATTCAATTTCCCTGAAAATAAAAAAAACTCTCCTATCAGGGTTAGTGTTAGTTCTACAGCCGTTCATTGGAATAAAACATTGAGATTGATGATAAAAACTGTGTTCTTTCTTCAGTTAGGGCAAATGTTTTAAAGTGATACAGCACATCTAAAAATCTCTGAATAGTCCCTGTACTCATTTCCTCCAAAATATGAAAAAAATTAATTCAAGAAGTCCGACGATCCTAAGTCGCAGTTTTAATTCCTCCTTTGGAAAGCTAACTGTGTGAGTGCGAGCTTGCGTTAAAAAGGTGCACTACAGGGAGAGCTAGTGCCCATTATAGTGCTAACATAGAGCCGGGGCAGTGATGTACAAAACAGAAAGTCATTTCAAAAGTCTGCTAACAGACATAACCCAAGCATGCCATATTGACCACTGGAAAACTGACTCCATATACAGAGATGAATATTACAGAAAACACCAGTTTGCTCATCTGATTAATTCTAATGGATCTTTTTGGCAGGGAGGGAGAGGGCATTATTATTTTGACATGGTGGCTTCTGGCCATTACTTTGCACCCATTGGGCATTTTCAGTTATTTGGAAAGTTTTCAGTTATTGTGCATGGGAAAATATAAAATGGCGGAAACAGCCCTGAATTCAGCTCTTGCTGTCTCAGATGCTCATATCGATTCTAAAATCTTCCCCAGTCACGATTGGAATACAACAAAAGAGAGGACAGAATAAAAATAATGGTCAGATTTGTAAATTGAACCCAAACGGCTGCAAGTTCAATTCACTCAAAGACATGTCAAACGCCGACTTTAGGCTACTATGAAAAAGTATTGATGAATTCTAAAAAAAAAAAAAGTTTTCATAATTAGTGGCTGACAGAATACAGAAAAATGGAAAGCGAGCTGTCTGGTACAAGTCATAAAAACACATGGAAAACATAAAAACTGCCAAAATAATGTACAAACAAGGCAGAATTTGACTCAAAAAGTAAAATCACCTTGACAAACAGAAGGAGCGAGTTAAGATGTTACAAGCATGAAAGGTACATAGTAGCCAGGCTGAAGAAATAACACTGTAACATTCTGAAATGGCTAACATGCTAACTGGAAGAAAGACTATACATGACTGAAGGACAGTAACCATCAGCAGAAATAGTTCGCCTGATACACCAATTTACTAATGTCATAGCCACACAGTGGATACAATGTAGGTTTTAAATTTGAGACTAGTTTGTATAAAAGGGTAAACATTTTGTTTTGTGTTTTAAACACAACTAACTACATATTTTATGCACTATATTACAGTAGATATGGAGCAAATAAGTGCTCTCCCATTTGACAATATATAAAATAAAATAAAAATTAAACGGAAGCACTTTTCTTTTAAAATGTGTTTGGTTGGTTTGGCCAGTTTACATGCTCTGTTTGCCTATTCCGCCATTTTGTATTTGATGGGTTCAGTAATAATCTTAAAGTTCATTTCCACCATACAGAAGTTGCAGATACAGTATTTTGAACTTCTTTTAGCCACACAAAATGGCTTTTCCGAGCTAAACTACTCTTTAAAAAAAAGGCTTTTTTCATTAACCAAAACACAAGTCTTAATTTCATTAATAGCCGTAAATGTTTTTCGCGGGGAGTTTTTTTGTGTAACAGAAGTAGGGTCACTCAGATAAATCCCCGAAACTGCTCACTGACTGAATGGTTTCAGCTGGTCCGCGGCTCCCCCCCGCTCCCCCCCCCCGGGCTCCGGAGCGATTAAAGGGCCGGGGGAATGAAAGACGTTGTTTTTGGGGTCAGCTGAGAAATGCGGAGCAGCCGGCGGACATGAAAGGGAGATAAGTGAAAGCCCCGTGACCCCGCCTATCATCGCCGGGCGCGTATCTGTCAGAGCTCTCCGCGCGGGGCCCCGCCCGCCGACCAGCCCGGAATGCCAGGAATGCGCCCGCCGATTGGAAACAGCGCGGAGGGCGATGAGGAGAGGGACAAAGCAGAGGGAGGATGGGGTGGGGTGGGGGGGGGGGGGGGGGTGCTCGTACCTGGAGAGAGAGGGGAAGGTCGACCCTCAATCTCCCAACCCCCCCGTGTCACTTCCAGGAAGCACCTCCTGCCCTGGCCAGAGCTCGGCCACACTGACCGTGTTTTTGACACTTTAAACATGTTCTGATGTCATGTGACACGCCAAAAAGGAGATTATGGGTAACAATCTGATTTTTTTATTTTTTTTCTTTGTCACTGAAACTGCAGTTGATGGAAGTGAAATTGCGTCTTCAGTATTTAATATTTTTTTAATGTTTCAAAATATCGACAATTGGTAGATATTGTGATTTGGTCACAGGGAAGCTTTCAATATTGCTGAACTTTGTTGATGAACTTTATTGATCGATGAAATTCCTGAGTAGAAATTTATCGTGTTGTCATTGTTGTTCGTGTTATGGCTCGACTTTGATAAAACACACCGGTTCTTTCAATTCCCCTCGGCAGTTTGGATCGAGGTGGACGTTCGATGAAACGCGCAAATTCCTAACATTCCCTCCGAATGTTTTTCAAGCTTAAAATTGATGAGCCACCGCCTCTGAAGCTCCTCTCAATACAAGGCTACTTCGCCCTGGCCTCGCCGCATGCATGCAGCCCATTGCTGGCAAACACTACGGAGTCTCGAGCCTCTTAATTTGAACAGGAACGGCTGTCGCTTGATATAAAGAGGAGGCAATAAATAACTCCCGGCACTGGTGGAACAGGAGATGGGCCGACCCAGTGGCTGCTGCTGCCGCCGCTGCAGCGGCAGCCAGGCTAAATGAAATGTTCCCATAGAAGTGCCAATAAATCATGAATTCACAGTGGGTCCATTGAAGTGGGCCGAGGGGTCTCAGGGAGCAAACTGCCAGCCGTTAAACCGCCACGGCTCCGTCCGTCTATTGCTGTCTTTGTCGAAAGGAAGAAAGAAAGAAAGAAAGAAAGAAAGATCACCGCACCGTTTCCTCCGCCCGAAACACCCGCACATCGCCGAGCGCCTCCCCTCCAGCGATTCACGTTCGCGAAAAACGGAACGGCCGACGCGACGGTGGGGGGATGGGGGGGGGATAAATAAATAAAATCGGCCCGGTCGTAAAGGACTTCTCCTGCTTCCTACGGGCAGAGACATCCTAGTTTGCTGCAGCAGGGAGACGATAAATCACGGAGCGCAGAAGAACCGTATTCACAATCTATTTCACAGCAAAAAAAAAAAAAACTAGGAAAAAGCAGGGAATACACGTGTACACGTGCATATATATACACGCGCGCGTACACACCTTTCTATATAAAAGAGTGACGTGTAATATAAATACCTTCGAGTGTGCTGAAAGCGCGTTTATTTCCATCCAATATCCTGTGTTTTAAAGTAACCTTTTAATAGAAAACAGCTTGTTCGGAGTCACTCACATCAAAGTGCTCCGGCTGCTGAAAGGCAAGGAGCCTTTTCTTAACACTTGCGGGAAATATAAAACACATTTAGGAGCAGAGCACCCTTTAAATTTCGGGGACCACAAAAACACCACATGTCAGACGACGGGAAGTGCAGGAACCGAACGTCCGAACGAACGAAGAGAGGAACAGCGGTCCGTGCCCGTTTCTGTCCGAGCACTCGATAAATATCTGTAAAAATGAAAAAATTTTAGATTCTGAAAGTTCGTTCGCATAACCTGTGCCTTGCATATAAAATTTAAAAAAGGAAATGGGCGCATTCACATTTAAATACATTTTACCTTTGAAATACCCTAGACAGTAGATGGATCAAAACAAAACCATCAAAAATGTCAAACGTGTATAAGACTCATACAAAATGCCATTACTAATGTGTATAAAACTGATTGAAAATGCCATTTAAACTAACTACTGTATCTATTTGTAATACATTTATTATTTATTTCTTCTTTCTATAAGTATCAATTAACTTTTTCAAGGAATATACAGGAGTAACACTGCAACAATAAAACAACAATTTTGTATGCTAACATATTACACAGTGCACAAAGCAAGTTTGAAGGTGTTTGGTTACACGTGTAAATAGCTGACAAACAGTAAAATGTGTCAATATTCATCATGCATGTTTCTTCTGTAAGAAGCAAGTGTTATCTTTGTTTATTTATTTACTTATTCATTCGTTCATTCATTCATTCATTCATTCATTCTGCTACTGTGCCTACATGCGACCAACATTATGTGTATACTGAACCACAAAATGGTGGTGCTTAAACTTTTGAGTTCAAAAACAAATTCTAGTATGGCTGTCATTTAGTGCAGAGGGGGGCTTGCGTTTCTGCTCTCAGCATCGCTTGGAGAGGGAGGGATTAGCAGTCTATTCCCTACATGCACAACAGCGACACCTCTGGTTGATTGGGAGCATTGATTCAGCCTCCAGCGGATCTAAGTAAGATGTCTACAAAAATACTGGAATGAAAGTAGAGTTGAGAGGAGGACTGTTCTGGCCCAGAAATGTGTCTTGTGCCTCCAGGGTGTCTCAGAAAATTTTTCAAATAATTATTTGACCCAGGCCCGGTAAGTAGGGCTGACCTTCGGTTTCGTGACAGTCCAGCACGGCCGGTGGAATGCCGATTGAAAAGAAACAACCTGGCTGGGAGAGAGCGGATTCAGAGGACCAGCCCTCTCCCAAATAAAGGAACCGTACTTCAGCAGGAACACATGATTGCATATTGCAAATATGGAAGCAAAAGAAACAACTATGTGTGTGTGTGTATGTGCATCTGTGTGTGTGTGTGTGTCTGTGTGTGTGTGTGAAGAAAAACAGAGGGGGGGAGAGAGAGAGAGAGAGAGAGAGAGAGAAACTAAGAGAGAGAGGAGAAAGAGTGAGAGACAGAGAGGCAGAGAGGCAGAGAGAGAGAGAGAGAGAGAGAGAGAGACAGAGAGGCAGAGAGAGAGAGAGAGAGAGAGAGAGAGAGAGAGCCCATCTTGAGGTTCACTGTCAGATCTCAGACCCTTCAGTCCTCTCTCATTAAGCTTATGGCTCGTTACGATGGCAGCTGCACGTTGATTGACATCACGGGAAAAGAGCGAATTGGCAAACTCTCCCAGGAACCAGCAAGGCCTACTAACACACGCTATCAGACCTTCAACCACACACCTACCCATCAACCCTCCCTGACACCTCACTAAATCTGCTGACCGAAAAATCACAGTCCCCTGAGCCGGCTGGATTGCTCATTAAAACACATCTGAAATGCGATGTGAAATTACCTCCGCGCTTTTAGCACAACAAGACGCTGTGTGCGATTACAGAGGCACAAACTTAGCAGTCACCGTCCGAACAGGGCGGAATACATGCATGAATAAAACTACAACTCCCAACCCCCCCGGAGGCTGTAATTCTATATGCAAGCCTTTATTGTGCAAAGTGGCAAAAAAATAACAAATTCTGGTCCAGGGAAGAAGAACAGGACCTTTTGAACGTTGTCTCTTGACTATCGATACTTCCACGGAGACGAAAAAGGGACGTTTAAGTGCGTGAGGAGGCCGCGAGTTATTTACATTCCGCGGGTGTTTCCCCTGATGGGTCCCGCTTCCGTGACCCAGGTCCCTCTGGGTTTGGGACCGGCCGGGCCGGGACTGGATCAGAGCGCCAGAGATCAAGCGTCCTCCACGCGGACTGACCCGCGGGGGCCCCCGGAGGACGCGGTGCAGAGATCACACGTAAGACGGTGATCTTTTTTTTTTTTTTCAGCGCGCGGAGCGAACCAGCACAAATAAATCTCTCAGTGCTGAGGCCTTTGGTGTCTGCTCTGTTGCTGAAATGTTCCGCCCCCCCCCCCCCCCCCACACAACATCATCTTCATCAGCTAATGACTCATAAAACCCTTCGCAAACTCCTATAATTATATCATAATGCCCACTCAAACAATTGTTTTTTTTTCTTTCAAAATGTTATACTTTTATGTCACATTTAAATTATGAAGTTATGTGAGTTTGTTTTACACGTTTCAGAGTATTTAATGATTTAATTGGTTTTGGGGGAAAAATTTCTAGTGAAAAAAAAAAACCTTTTAAATATCAGTGAAGCAATTTTATTCTGCACTGATATTTAAAAACTTTTTTTCCTACTATTAATGTTTTCCCCAAAACCAAATCTGTCATTAAATACGCTGAAAAATGTAAAATGAACTGCCCTGCAGCTAAATGTCAAACCTATTTCGACTTTTTTTTGCATAAAACGTCAAAAAGACCTCTGCTAAAGCACAACCTGCATTTGCCTCAAAGAAATACGTCCAAATGGGCATTCGCTATATTATCTACTTGTTGGTTTAATTTTTTAAATTTTTTTATTTGATTGTTTTTACTTTTTATTTTTTGTCGTTTCTACAACATCCTGTGCATACAATAATCGATCGAGTAAAAGAGACCATAAAAATGTGATCACAAAAAAGTTATGGATATTATTCAGGAAAAAAATGAATAAATACCACCTATACGTTACTTATGCATGATGAAAATACATATGCATTTGATTTATCCAGCAAGCAATGTGTACTTCCAAATAATGAACATTTCTGATGATAAGTGACACTGGATAGACAGACACTGGATTGTTTTTCAAGCACAGATTTCCAAAGGAAAAAAAATGTTATATTAATTTTTCTAATGGTTGGTATTTCTGATTTCAACCATATCAGAGGGCTTATTTGATCAACTAGCGAAACAACATTTTAAGTTCTGAAATACCTTTAATTCAGTGTTTCTCAAACAACATTTGAGTGAAAATCTGGTGGGAGTAATTCAGAATAAATATGAATTCATGAATATAACATTTAGAAATGTATTCTGTTCAGTTTTTTGATTATATTGCGCTCCCAGATTCCTTTAACTTTATTTTTATTTTCCAGCATTTGCTAGCACTTGATTTCCCCTTTGTATATCTAATCGTGTAAAGAAACCATTTTGGAAATTTCCTGTGGTGAAAGATTAGAAAACTAATCAAAGACCTTGGCGGTTTTTTTGTTCTATTTATTTGGTTCAAGTGTGCGAACTACAAACAAAACATAAAAAAAAAAAAACGCCTCATCTCTCAAAATACGATTATTCGACTTGATTTGTGTGGCTTGAAAGCAGCGGACGCGCCTTTGCCGAATTACTTCTGTTTTACGTCAGCGGGAGAATGGGATCCAGATTAGGGGCAGCTCGCTCATACGCGGCCGCTGGGGCCCCCGCGTTTTAAAGGAAGGGTTTCTCTGAGGGGGGGACATCACGAGGAGCTAATTTGACAGAAACGCCGGGAGGAAGATTGATGACCGGGAGGCATGTGGCAGAAAAACAAAAAGAGTTGAGAGAAGGGACTGACGGATGGAGGGAGGGAGGGAGGGAGGGAGGGAGGGAGGGAGGGCGGGGGGGGAAGGGGTATGGGGAGGGGGTTAAATGAGGAGTCAGAGTGGGTCGCGGCTGGCTTACGCAGCTCTAGAGAGATAGTGTTTGGGTGGTCCTAGGGCTACTGTCTTGTTTCCCTCCAGATAAGCTCCTCGTTTGGGGTCTGTGCCCTCCTCTGCCTTTTGAAGAGAGGGAAGCATTTTAATAGAAATTACTCCTGAATACAAATCCTTCAAAGCACCGTTAGGTGTTGGGCTGTTGGGTCTGGGCATGCGCGAGTGTGTGTGTGTGTGTGTGTGTGTGTGGGCGTGTGTGAGCTTGTGTGTCTGATTGTGCGTGTTTAGATGTGTGTGTGTGTGTGTGTGTGAGCTTGTGTGTCTGTTTGTGAGTGTGTGTGTGCACGTGTGTGTGCGTGTCTATACATGCGTGTCTATATGTGTGTATGTGTGCGTGCGTGTGTGTGTGTGTGCGTGTGCATGTGTGGGTGCGTGCATATGTATGTGTATGTATGTGTGTGCGTGTGTATGTGTGTATGTGAGTGCGTGCGTGCGTGTGTCTGTGTGTATGTGTGTGTGTGTGTGTGTGCGTGTCTGTGTGTGTGTGTGCATGTGTGGGTGCGTGCGTGTGTGTGTGTGTGTGTGTGTGTGTGTGCACATTGTCGTGCAGTGATGATATAAAATTATAACACTCATAGTGCTATTGTTAACCCAGAATGAAAGTGTTACTGCGGACTACAAATGGGACCAGCTGCATATATCTACACATTAGGTGATTCACGAAGAATGAAGAAATAATTGCAATAATTAATTACCTGTTTCGAGTAATTAGCCAATGCAAATGTGTAGTTCTCCTTAAGTACGGTGTCATTATAAAAGTATGTGTCATGGATAAAGAAGAAAAAAACGAGTTCCTAAAAGCAACTTCGAACACTAATGAAGCCAAATGTTTCAACGCATATTTACTTATAACGAATAAATGAAGGGCTGCTTGAGCAAACGCGATTCCATTGAAAAGACGTGATGTTGCCACTGCAGTGAAACAGGGCCAGCTCCGGGGGGGCGCGCCCCAGGGACCTGGGCTGCAGTGAGGGTGGGTTGCCAGAGCGGCTCCAGCGTTACACGGGGCGCTGGGGTAAGAAACGGCGGCCATTGTTCCCGCGCAGCTCCCTGTCACTCCACAGTGATGCTAATCGGCGTAATCTGACAGAGGGGTTCTGGCGGCTCGCTGAGCCCCTGCTGACCCCCCCCACCCCCCCCCACCCCTTCGTCCCCCCTCCCCCGATCCACCCCCCCCCCACCCCCGCATTCCTGTCCCGCCGTGTCATCCGGCAGAAACCGCCATTACATGCCCGTTTGTTCCCTTTGTGGCGTAGGCTTTCCCCGCTATTAGGAGCGGGCCGGGGGGGAGTGGGGGGAGGGGGAGGCTGGTAGGGGGCTAGCAGATGGAGGGAAGGGGGGCCGGGCGTGGCGTTCTTACTAAAGAAGCCCTCCCCGCGGCCCGGAGTTCCATCGGCCTCCCGTTTTTCGGGAGTTTTTTGGGTCAACGATGTCTACGAAAACTGAGATTCCCATCGATGGGGGGAAAATTCCACCCCTGTACTCTCCCCCCCGCCCCCCCCCTCCAATCCTTAATGCTTTTTGATAGAGGGGGGGGGGAGTGGATAGAACATCCTTTCCCAGCCAGCAGCAGTACGAGGGCGCGGTACTGTTTAGCTGACTTGATCCCCTCATTGTAACAGTGCGGAAGAGACCCTGACTGGGTAGGTGAGGGACCCATAATGAGACGGGATATTCAGTGAGGAGGAGCCCGCTGAGATGATTGTGCCGTCTCCATTACGAATGCGGCAGAAGTAATCGAGCTGAAAATTGAAAGGCCGAAGCGTTCTAAAACCCGTGAGGGAATACAAAAAGGGGCGAGGAAGCGAAATAGCTCAGGATGCTCGGGATAATCCAGCCCGGTGGCCCCCGATGCAATTGCAATTTAATGCTCAAGCGTGATTCGCGCGTATGTGAGATCCACTGCCGGTTTCTGGTTCGGGCGTAAACAACGGCGGGACCGAGAAGACAGAGCTTAGGCCTGGATTTCGACCTGGGTGTGGCAAGGGCGAGCGTAGTTTAGCCCGACGTGGCGGACTGACAGGTACGAAGCGTCGCACGCAAAAGCAGCCTTTCCCAGATGTTAATCAAACGCACGGATGCCAAAAACAGTCGTTTAAATTTTCACAGCTTTCCGACAAGGGGTACGATTTCCACGGGTAATAACCGGTCAGAATTACATCTGTGACTTATAAAGTAGAGGAACTGATTTCTGAACTCCGGCAACTGAGTGGTCAGATAACAGTACTACGCAGTTAAAATCTGCCAAGGCTTTGAGACAGAGTACTTTGCACACAGTACCTCTTGCCCAACACAACCAATTTACAATCCTTTGGAAATGAAATCGTATAGAAGTTTTCATATGGGACATCTGATAGGGTATAATATACCTCCATTGCCAGAGGACTGTTGTAGGGAGATGAAATCTCTAAATCAACAAAGCTACTGTTCTCACTTGGGTATAGACCTTTACCTTGCAAACAGGGATACAGCTGCATGGGAAATAAGATAAAATTGCAGACTTGTAGAGAGAGAGAGCAAATATTATGGAAGAGTATCAGAGAGAGCCCAGAAGGATGAGCAAACTTTGCATTAGAGCTGTTCACGTGCAGAAAAGTTTGCACCAATCCAAACTGGACCCATGGACCCATTTCTGCTTGAATCTGACGTGAATTAAATCACCTTGAAATGACAGAGGCTTGCATGCAAAGCGGACCTGCCTGATTTATCCAGACCCAAACGTGAGCAGACTTGTGGATAACCAGGCCCTTTCCAGCGTGGATTCAACCGGGTCTAGACTCGGTCCGAGTGAGAGACGCGGCATACCAAGCACAGACAAATAACCGAACGCTTAACTTGAGTATCTAGTCTACACATCTTGGCTCACTGAAATAGGCGCTGGGGAATAATTAACCCAAAAAAAATATTTAGTGTGAATGAAAAAGTAACACACGTGTCAGAATTAAGCCACTTCATGATATAAAGTGCACAAGCCAAAGTCAGCAGGCAAATAAACAAAGGTGTGCAATCCAAAAAATATTCAAAAGTTGCCCCAAGTTTCCCTCCTTCCCCAGTCCCTGTTCTATTTACAATCCTTGTTGACAAAGACCACAAAAGTATTCCGCACAGATGCTTTCTGTGCTCTGCCTAATGTGTGTTCTATTATGCAACAGAATGGCTCCATCTTGACTGAACATTCTTAATCTCACTAATAAGGGTTGTGTGAACTGAGCTGTGTGAGAGTTTGCGATTGGCTGACGGACAACAACAAGCACTGCCTGCACCATTTCCATGAAGATGGTGCAGAAGTCAGACCTGCTAAAATGAGGAGGAAGGAAAATATCAGCAGTAGCTGCATGTACCCGATACCTGTGACAATATTAAGGGTAAAGCCACACATCCACCGACAAAATCACCAGGCATCGCTCTCGCCTCCCATAATCTACGCCTTGTGGGCGTGTTTTTTAAAAGTGTTCCTTGAATGTATATCAACTGTATATTTTGGCAATCCCCACACAGCAACATGTCCTCCTTAACAGAACTATGTGGAATGGTGAATAAAAATTGAAATGGGACGCAGTTTACATGTCGGATCGTTAATCTGATTGGTTATCGCACCATGTTCCCCGTCTCGTCAGTCACCCCGCTCAGTTGCCTCGCATCGCCAGCTATCCCAGCATGCCCTGCGGACGCGAAAACCTGCCTCCCATTGAAATTAATGGAGGTGATTACAAAGCCGCTCCTCGTCTGAATTTTACACCGGGCCCGCTCAGATCCTCGGTTGGTTCCTGGGTTTTGTGTGACCAATGGAGCGCTCTTCTTTGCATCTTTTTAGTCAATCAGCAACTAGTATTTCAATCAGCGCACAGTGACTCAATGCAGCTGGACAAAGTGTGCAATATGTCCAATGAGACGTTTCAATCTGGCACCAATGCATAACACATGACAGATTCACTTGTCTCTTTGGCTGACAGACTCATCCACCGGGATGGGAAACCCGTTTGCACTGGATCCATTAGGGTGCACTGCCTTTGGGCTCTGAAAACTGAATTCAGACCTGCACAATACCGCATCTTAAAATAACCTGACTGTGTGCACAATATTGGCATTGAAAAAATGTTCATTGATCAAATGAAGATATTTTAAAAACATGAAATCTGAAGAGAGCGGCAGTTTTGTCGTTCAAGCTTGTACTGCTCACCAGTACTGGTAAAAGGCTTGCAGAAATCAAATGTGGCAACAGATTGATCATTACAGCATTAGGGCATTAAACCTTTACAGTCTTAAAGCCATTCCTGTTTCCAGCTTTTTCATGGAATTTCTGCAAGATGCATTATTGCCTGAGTATCCACAGACTAAAGCTACTGATGAGAGGGCTCAGGAAACACATCTGACACGCTGCCAATGACGATGGATTCTGGGCCAAACTGAAGCACAATTTACCTCCCGGTCCTCACTTTCATATCAAGCACACTGCAAGTCTGGAACGCGTCCGCACTCTGTGAAAACGAGCGACTGCTCAACGGCTCTCCGAGGAGACCTCGGCGTTAAACAAAAGGGTCTGAGGACACAAACATCAAATCTACCACCGCGCCGAAGAGAAAGAAGCCAACTGGCTCTGACGGGACAAATCTCTGAAAGATTTCAGAGCGTTGATCTGAATTACAAAACAAACACTCGGTTACCACTGGCCGGGTGAGGGGGAACGCATTTGAAATGTTACCCCGGGTCTCCCTGCAAAGAAAGAAAGAATTCCATTGATTCAGCGGACCATGAATGGACTTCACAGGATCATCCCCCCTCGAACCGTCAACCAGGCCCATCCCCCAATCCGCTCGCCGCACCTTCATTAATCTCAAGCGTGCCCTCTGAGAATTTCCAGTTTTCCCAAAGATTTAAAAATTTTCGGAGAAAGATGTAGGACACCTTTGCCCTGAGGTGGCTCAGAAGCAAGAGCAAAAAGACCCCTGTTTACAATCAGACCAACGCTCCCTCAATCACTCACCTGTCTGAATTAAAATCGCAGAAGCATTTTACCAAATAGTACAAGCATATACTGGGAACATTTAGCAGTGACAATATAGACACAATGTTGACAAAAACAAGGCAAAACACTAAGGAGAAACAGCCCATGAAGAAGTGTTGTTTCCAATTTTAAAAATTTTGAAATGAACTCATGCTCTAAAATAAGATGCCTGCAGTTTTCCATTTGCCTTTAGGTTCAGTATTTCTTTCCTTACTGATTCAATACAATATGTGCATATCCCATGCTAGGTATGTCTGTGCGTTCATGTGTAAGTATTCCATTATTTCGTACCCGGGATACAGAATGGCATATGTACATATCTATGAGGGCAAAGCAAAGATACCAGTATAAACCTAAAGACAGTAAAAATTACAATGTCTAAAATTGAAGGCGTGGGTTAGCCACAGATACATAACCGGTAAGAGTGACTAAGCATTAGACAGCCACGAGAGCAGAAGATTCAGGGAAGTGGCTCAGATGGGATAGGCTGTCAGTTTTTCTATACAGCTAAATCAATTCATAAAGGAGCAAGATTATGTTAAGTATTAGGATGTTCTTTATTTCTGTTTCAGGTCTTCAGCCTTTCAATATTCTCCTGAGACATGGCAATTCATTTCTGTCCCCTGTAGGGGACATGAGTCTGTGGTCATAATCTCATGAACCATATATTCTGCCATGCCGAAACCTACGCTATACAGTATGTGGCATTCAATAAAAAATAAAATTAGAAATTTTTTTTGTCATCCAAGAAACTTGTATTATGTGAAAACATTTTAAAATTCAGCCAGGTCTCAGAAGGATGTGAGCCTTTACTGATGCTGTTTTATTTCTCTGAACTCAACAAAGACTTTCAGTGTTTTGAGACATTTTTGAGGGGGTGAGAAAGAGGATATTTTCCTCTTTCTCACCCCCTGCAGCTTTTATATGAGTTTCAATTTTTTACCCTTTCAAATGCACCCATGTTTCCAAACTTGCTGAAGGGCAAAGTTAACATGCATATTTAACCACATAAACTGATCCTGGCATCTTATAAAATATATATATATGTACAATGTGTTGCAATGACTGGTAAAAGTAAAGGATGGGTGTGCAAGTAATAATGTATTCAGTACTGATAAGAAAGTGGCAGAACTAACTTGATCAAGGCATTTTAATTCTACCAGACAATTTGAGAAATTAAGCTTTGAAGTCCTCACATACCACATCTTATCACGTTGCATAATGTACATCTGCGTTAACAATGGCTATATACATGATGTCTCCCAGTTTATCTAGCAAGCAATGATGTAAGACTACAGTACATTACTGCCATTTGGCAAATGCTTTTATCCAGCAGGACTGACATTTTGGAATTCTTACATAGAATCCATTTACACAGCTGGATATGAAGCAATTTTAGGTTTAGTACCTTTCTCAAAGGTACAGTACAATGGCAGTGCCCTACCTGGACACTGAACCCATTTCCTTTAGGTTACAAGCCCAATTCCCTAATGTTAAAAGTCCAGGCAGCAAGGTAGGTTGTAAATTGAAGAAAAAACTTTGCCAGTAACCCACCGTTTCAGGTCAGATTTAGGACATTGTGTTTGACTTGAATGCCTCACCATGTCCTATTAATGGCTGACCCATGAAAATGCCTTTTCTAGCAGGATTGCTGCAGGGAAACAGCAGAGGTGTGCACCTCCACGCAGTAGAATGAGAATACCGCCTTAACGGGATGAGATACCCAACAGCCCCAAGCATTGGCGTCTAAATACAGTAGCCATTGTCATTAAGGTTTATTGATTGAGCTGTGCATATAACACTCAGAGATTTTACACTAGTACACTTTCTCTTTAAAAGGAGAGTTGTTACTCTAGTCCCAGAATTATTCTTTCATTGCACATTAGTAGATGGTAAATGGACTGCATTTATATATAGTGCTTTTATCCAAAGCGCTTTACAATTGATGCCTCTCATTCACCCATTCACACACACACTCACACACCAACGGTGAAAGGCTGCCATGCAAGGTACCAATCAGCTCGTTGGGAGCAATTAGGGGTTAGGTGTCTTGCTCAGGGACACTTCGACACGCCCAGGGCGGGGGATCGAACCAGCAACCCTCCGACTGCCAGACAACCGCTCTTACCTCCTGAGCTATGTTGCCCAGTTAGTACTACTCCAGTGGAACTGATTTAAAAAAATAGCGGCCATATCCGAAATATTTCCGACGCAAAAGCAAACTCCGAAATCAGAAATAACCTTTGAAAAAAAAGAAAACCCTAACCCCTACATTGTAACTGTGATAGCTGCCCTAATTAATTATGTGTGTGCGGTAAAATAAAGTCAATGAAGAGGAAAAACAGTAGCACTTGCCCATTGCTCTCCTTCCACAGACCATTTCCTTGTTTGATTGCACATTCAGGAACAACAGCAGCATGCTGGGTAATATCTCTCTTTCATGTATTAGTCATTAAGCGGGCACTGTGAGGCATTTGAGTCAAACAAAATGCGTAAGAATATATTACAGAACCAACACTCAAACTCACATAAGTACACTTCAGTCATTTCTGTATGGAGAGACACCATCACTTACCGCCTATTTTAACAGCAGAAGTGGAACAGCGGTACTGGTGTAGCCTAGATTCAGCGTCGGCCCTGGGGCTTTGGTGGCCCTGAGCAAGCGTGTCGTTGTGGCCCCAAAGTGCCCCGACATAAATCACTAAATCACATTAAAGAAAGGAAACTTGTATTGTGTGGCTCGGGGATGTTGGGGCCCTGAATGACCATACAGGCTCTGCCTAGATTGAACCAAACATCTAAAGGTACCAAGCAGCTATAAATGCACACTATCTACTCTCATGTATAAGTAAACTTCCATTGGACTTATTAATCTCATAGAATTATATTAACTTCGCAACAATATATTCTGACAAGACTGCAGATATTGAGTTTTGCGGTGTTATGAGGTACGATCGGTTGCTACTTTATTAGGCAAACCGCACCTAGTACTGCATAGAACTCTCTTTTTTGCTCAAGAACAGCCTGAATTCTTTGCAGCATTCAACAAGGTGCTGGAAACAGTCCTCAGGGATTTTGGCCCATGCTGACTTGATAGCATCGCGCAGCTCCTACAGATTTTTCAGCCACACAGTCATGCTGAGAAGCCTCCCATTCCACCTCATCCCAAAGGTGCTCTATTGGATTGAGATCTGGGGACCGTGCAGGGCCATTAGAGTAAACTGAAGTCACTCTCATGTTCGTGGAAACCAGCTGGAGATGATGTGTGCTTTGTGGCATGGCACATTACCCTGCTGGAAGTATCCATTTGAGAAAGGGTACACTGTGGCCATAAAGGGATGCACGTGGTCAGCAACAATGCCTATGTACGCTCAAATGATGCACAATTGGTATTAAGGGGCCTAACGTGCGCCAAGAAAGCATTCCCCACACCACTGCACCATAGTCAAATCTCTGCTCTGTTGACACAAGGCAGGACAAATCCATGGATTCATGCTGTTCATGTCCAATTCTGACCCTGCCATCTTGTGTCATCATGTTGAAGCGGAAATTGAGATTCATCAAAACCAGGCAAAGTTTATCCCGGACTTTAATCATCTAGTTTTGGTGATCATTTTCCTTTCCTTAGCTGACAGTAGTCAAACCCAGCTCAGCGCTCTGCTGCAGTAGCCCATCTGCTTCAAGGTTAGCCACGTTGTGCACTCAGAGATGCCATTCTGCGCATCACATCCTACGCATCACATTCTGCGCATCACATTCTGCGGCTGTTTCTGAGATGTTTCCGGGACCAACCACATCCGTCACCAGCACGGCCAAAGTGGCTAAGGTCAGACGTAAGGTAATAACTGGTTGAACAACAACTGAACCTCTACACCATGTCTGTAGGCTTTATGCAGGAGTTGCAGACACATCATATTCTGTTTGGAGGAGCAGGCTAATTGCATTAACGAGCAGGTATACCTAATAAAGTGGCCACTGAGTGCATGTCACCAGTAGAACCAATAGTGACTGCCTACTGCAGTGGTCGGGAAGAAGAAACGTGTTGCACCTCTAAATTTGTCTTGAAGTTTACCTAAAAAGGAGGACTCCTGGTGGTTAAGCCCATACTTTAAAGCCAATCTCACAGCCAATAAGACACAGGATTCTCTGCAGACTTCAAACAAAGACTGAATTTTATTTATTTTGAAAATACTGATGCAATGCCATTTTTTTTTTTTTTTGGTTGTCTGTCCATTCTGCGAATTTTTTTTATTTTTCAATGAGCACGTACTGAAAAAACAATCTACCAGTTTCATAACTGGATTCAGCTCCACGGTCGATTTCTCTGGGACAGAGAGATAAACCCTGCAGCAGTCTGCTATGTTACCATACGCTCCATTACAGTACGGAATATACTGCAGTATACCGTAGCTGCGTAGACGTTCTGCAATGCACAGCGGAAAATGTGTTTCACAGCGATGCATTGCATACAAACTCGGAAGTGCACAAAATGTACATCTTGCGTCTTGCGTCGCAATGCACTTTTTGATCTTGATGATGTATTTAGTGTTCGTACGGGTCACCCCTCAGCCCAAATTCTGCTTTTGTTTCTCTAACGGCAATGCGGCCCAACGCTGTATTGTTGAGTTCCTGCTGAGGCTGCATTTTGGCCAAACACATCGCCTCCCTCTATGGCCGAATTATGGCTTTCCCAAGAAGAGTGCCTTTCTGTCTTCATTAACATCAGACTGACCAAATGAGGACAGATCACTTGGTCAGCGAAGGCCTTGTATCTCTGGCAACTTGGAGAGGCTCACTTTAAAGCATCTGACCCATCTATAAAGTTGAAAACACAATTAAAAAATGCCTTTTGAGGCCTTCTTGATGTTTTCAGAAAATGAAATTGAATTTCAGCCCTGCGCAAATAACGTCTTATTAATTCACTTTTCTTTCTATGGGACGGTCGGGAGATGAGGAAGAGGAAACATGTTATTTGGTTCTGCTTTCCTTAATCACTCCTTTAATTTGGCATGGGACAACTCAGTGGCGCATGTGCAATTTGAACACTTAGAGCCAATCTGCGTTTGGTAACCCATAAGGATAATATTCCAGATTCATAAGAGAGTAATACAGTCAGTAATACAGTACACATGAATAAACAACGAATAAACAATCATATTCATAAAGATTAAGGAAAGGGGGAAATTGAGAATTCAAAAAAATAGTTAAATATCAGTTGTGCCATTAAATGTTGAATTGTCAGAGAAGTGGTAACATCTTATATCTTTGCAACAAATTAGATTCAGCACAGCTCTTAGAGCTAAGCTGGACCAAACTACTTAACTCTTAATCGCCGTACCAATTCTTCTCATTCTAGATTATTCTAATTCCCTATTGCTGTAATGGCCTCTATAAATTCAGGCAGGGCTCATGAAAGGCTCGTGTGCAACACAGTGACTTGTTTTCACTTTGATGTGCAACTGGTTGCACAGTCCTTGCAGTTGAGTGTTGCACAGTCATTGCAGTGGAGTGATGCACAGTCATTGCAGTGGAGCGATGCACAGTCATTGCAGTGTAGCGTTGCAGTGGAGTGTTGCACAGTCCTTGCAGTGGGGTGTTGCACAGTCCTTGCAGTGGAGCGATGCACAGTCATTGCAGTGGAGTGATGCATAGTCGTTGCAGTGGAGTGTTGCACAGTCCTTGCAGTGGAGTGTTGCACAGTCATTGCAGTGGATAGTTGCACAGTCATTGCAGTGGAACACGGCATGACTTAAAATTGTGCATGAATAAAATAATAAACAGGGATTCACCAATCCCTGTAAAGTAAATAAATAGATACAAAGGAATAAATAATAGATCGGAAATCTGCATTTAAAAAAGAACAGACTCATAAAACTGAGCCAGATCATTTCAAGCGTAACGGACCGGGGAAAAGCTGATGATCCAGTTAGGGTTGCGATCTTTTAAACTGGCAGTGATAAGACAGTGATAGATCATGTACTAGCTCCTCATTGCTTATTTCTCCTGTTCCATCTTTCTAAAAGGATTCTGCCACTTTGGGGATTACATTGGCCCTCCATAATGGCGGTGTGTAATAATTAATGGGATTATAAGATTACTCAGCCTTTGCTAAAAGCCAGACTGCCTCTGGTATCGCACAAGTCATTAGATGGGGAATCTAATTCTTTGTTATTTTTGGTTTTTTAATTATTAAAAAAAAAAGAAATTTAATCGCAGGCACGCAACACTTCCTCGGTCAATGAGAATCAAGTAAACAGAATAAACATGCGCAGATAATATACTGAAGTAAACTTAATCAGTTTTAGATTTACATTCAAAATGAGGGATGTGCCACACCATCTCTTACCAGATACTGTAAAAATATATTTTCTTCAGTGAAAAAAACGTTACTGGTGGCACATACGCCCAGATGAAATCTTACAAATGAAGGAATTGAACACATTTAAATTCTAGCTAAGCTTTACTGGTATTTTGACAGTAGTTGTGTATTATGGGCATCAGTAGTTACAACTTTTATGGTCCTGCACTGTGCAGAGAGTGCTTTCAAATTCACAAAATGATTCAATCATGGGGGGATGGTTATTACTACAAGACAGTAATGCTTAACCAAAAATATGTACGTCTATATTTGCAATTTGCCCACCACTGCCTTGCTTTTCATATTTTTAAAATACTTTTAATACCATTAAAATTATTTGTCAGTAATGTCATTTGGACATCTAAACAATGTGCTTAAGTTTCAGATGAAACAAACAAAAAAAAAACTGATAATTGTACAGACCGTAAAAGAAGAAAGTATATTTTACATAATAAAAAATAAAGTTGTGGGTCCCTGGTTTATAGCTCAAATTTAGTTTGTGTCCTGTTTACGGATGCGTAAATTAAAGGCGTATGCATCTACAGCCCTGCCACAAATAATTTGCCCAAACCATTTTGAAGACCATAAGATTTTCCAGACCTATAAAGAAAAAAGTAAGAATGTGCTTTAACGGAGTATTTTACCAGAGGAACTGTCAAAAGTATGTTTGCTTTCCACAACAGCTGTGCCTAGTTAAACTTTATTGACCTTAAAATTCAGCAGTAATTAAGGCAAACTAAAAACACAGTCTGAAGTGCTGAGACAGAAACGTTTTATAAATACGAATTAGGCTAACGGGCATTGCAGTTACTGTTTCTTTAAGTGAAATACTGAACAACATTGTTTCACTTAATTTCGTTACAATTTTCTTACTGACTCAAATTAAATGTTAAAATAATGAAAATAATTGAATCCACGATACCAAAGATACTGTCTTGTACAGCACATTAAATTTGACTAGACACACACAGTGGCCTCCATAATGTTTGGGACAAAGGCAGATTTTTTTTTTCTTCTTGTTTTGGCTCTATACTCCACAGTTTTATATTTGCAATCAAACAATTCACATCTAGTTAAAGTGCAGATTCACAGCTCTCTAATTTGTTAAAGGTTATTTTCACACATTTTGGTTTCACCATGCAGAAATGACTGTGTATAAGGGTACAGTTGAGCATCTTGACGTGTTCTACCACTCTGCTCTCATGTTTTCTGCTGGTGCCTCTTAGTGCGGGGGTGTACATTACACGATTTTCTCAAGGGTTACGACGTCGAGAGATCGGAGGCCCTCTCACACCTAACAAGGTTTAGATTTTGACAGCAGGTAAGATGATGGCATAGACTATACAAGCTCCTGACCGGATCAGACGACGTTACAGTCGGCAGTTGAGAGGTCATACACGGAGCCACCTCATGATTTGGTCAACGGGAATTGAAACACAGAGCTGGCTCACATAACCTCTCGCACCTGAGGAATTCAAGCCAATTGTGCACACATTTATCAAAAAAAGAAAGTCAAAAAACAATTGGGAGCCCATAAGCTAGTTGGATCAGTTTGGAATGGTATCGCATACCTTGCAAGTTGTGACGTTATAACCTAACGTTTTTCTTACTAATCTGGTCCCCATCAGAAAAAAAAAACAATAAGGAGCTTGCAACTCGTATAATGTACGCCCGCCCAGAACACACCGTTGCTAACTTGCATCAGCTAACTGGCCATCCATACGCACATGGCGCAAGATCCACCGGCTGAGGCGTATTTATGGGACTCGGCTTGATTTAACCCTTCATATCTGAGTAATCTCGCACAGAGACAAATCAAGAAAAAATATGTCTTTCTCCGAAACATTATGGACGATACTGCCCGTATTTACAGCAAGAGAATTGTTGCAAACAAAACAGGCTCCCTTCCAATTCAACCATGCCTCACATGCTAAACACAGTATCAAATAAATTTATTCACACACACACACACACACACACAAACAGATGTCTCGCGAATAGAAAGAGGATGCCCAGCGCACTTCAAGCCAGATAAATAAAAGATGACTGGGTAAGTGATCACCAGCTCTAGATGTCTTTACTCTGGATGTTTTGATGCAAAGTTGGCATGTTAGCTTTTGACAAACTATACACACGTTCATAATGATTAAAAACTGGAGCAGATCATGTGTGAAATAATGGGGGAGAAAGATAGCAGAACTCCTCGCTAGTTAATGGTGGGTAGTTCTTCTGCCCTTCGCTATCCCTGAAACTCGGACGGTACTACAGGATGATTTTACAGCATATCCATAATGGAGGGAGCTGACTCCCAAGAGCTGTGTAATATGGTGGCCTTGATCTTCGGGAACAGGAGGAGATGGTCTTACCCTCGGTTTCCCTCACAGCGCTCTTAATAGGACGAACACACTCTCATACGCACGGGAGATGGTAAGGTCTGGAATATCAGACAATGGTGGCGGTGTGAATTTTACATAAAACTATGCTGGATGTCATCAAAATATAAAATTAACACTACAAAAAGAGCACTCACTAGGAGTGACAGAGGGGGTTGCAACAATGACCTTTGCTGACAAATGCAGTCTGGGGAAAATAGCTGTAGAAATAAAAAAAAGTAAACAAATATATCATAAAAATACTATATGGTGGCCATGTGATACAAGTAAGTAATAGTTGGAATTTGTTCAACATTTGTCCTTAACTTTGAACAATTAAAAGTCAGAAAGAACACTCCTTAGCAAGTTCAGTGTGGTCACAAAAACCAACTTGACAAATTGAGTCAAAAAGTCAAAGTCAAGTCAAAGTTACGAACAAATGTTGACTGAATGATTATATGCGTGTGGAGAGGAATCTTAGACTTTATGCGAGAGTCAGTGAATATTTACACACGGAGAAATGGTGACAGAGCTTAGGAGGAGCGATCGGAAGACTTGCCCTGCTCCCTCCTCTGTATTCTGACTTTGCCCAAGCGAACCCAATCTGCTCCGCATGGCTAAACACCAAGGGCAAAGACGCAGCGCTGGCCTTCTGCAAACACACCGACGCATAATAATTGTACTCAGCCCATATATTAAAAGCAGATATATGTTGTTTTTAACTGACCTGTCAAGTTTGGCTCACATCCGTTTTTTTTTTTAAGCAACCGTTAGACTGCAACCATCAGCAGTATCCCTCATGAGGAAATGTGGGATTCTTGCAGAGGATTTTAAAAAACCCAGTCTTTTTTTTTTAATTCACGGTGGGGATTTGTACATGTTTCGCATGGCATGTGCACTCGCAAAAAATAATTTATTTTTCTATATTCTGTATTTCATGCAAATCCAACATATATTTTTGAACATTTATTTACATGCTGATTTCTAATGCATAAAAAATACATGCAAAATATTGCCATTGGTTAGATAGATGAATCTAGAATGAAGTCTTAAAAGGATTCAAAATAACTTAAAGCTATAGCTATATATAAGCTATAGAGCAATAAATATAGTATTGCACTTAAGAGAACCAACTTTAAACCCACTTTAAAGCAAACTCATTTCTAAATATTCCTGGGATATGCAGGAGTGCAGTGGATTCCACTTTGAAGCTTGGGGCATAGATTGTTCCTAAACACTTCACTTAACATTGTGCCTCATACTGCTGTTAATTCCAGCAACAGTTTGTGTTGCCCTTGACTTCCAATTTAGGACTTATTATAAAATAGTCCTTCAGTTAATCAAAATACCAATTAGTATTTTTGTAATCAGGCTCTAGATTGAGCCTCTTCGTTGTCATAAAACATCAATGTGACCTTAGTCTACTTACATACACTAACAAGGTGTATTTTTTGAATATCACTTTGTGATTTTGGCACTTCGGGAAGCTTTCATAAGGTGACCTCCAACATACAATGTTTTGTTTCTCTCCAGTCTGACTATAATTACTATAACCTAGCAGCTAATCTAGCGTGCCAACTACAAGAAATAACATATAATTATAAATGCCAGGTTATTGCAGTCATGGTGCAACTTGAGTTGTATATCGCATGTTCTATGTGATCAACTTTAGCCTCAGATGATTTGATATTAAAATGCACTCAAATGAGCAACTCTCTCAACATAACGCTGACGCCCCCTCACCCAACCCCACCCCCACCCCCCACTATAAAAGCAGAAAAGTGAGCATTTAATGCTGAGGTCATGCACCGGTATGGTAATGGCATGAGAAAAGAGGGGGGGGGCGGGGGAGGTCGCGTCTCTGTGAAAGCACAATGCATCACTGGACATCCTATAAATGAGACAGACACAAAGGGGATTACTTTACTCAGGGATCAAATTTCTTCTGTTTCTTTTAGAGCCCCCCCCCAAAAAAAAAAAGGAAAAAGAAACTGTGTCCCGGGTCTGCGCAGCCATTCTAATTTGGGCGAGGGGGAATCAAAGCCAGCCACGCTCGCCCGTGGACGGCGATGGAATGTGACACCGCTAATTATCGCGTGCGGAGCCGTGCAGAACTTAATTCCACCGGATAAAAGATTCTTTCTCCGCCCGCGCCACTCCGCTACAGCCGCTGTGCAAATCGCTCTCACTTTCGGCGAAAGGCGTAATGATACGACCATTTCCTTTGCTGCGTTCGATTCTCACCCCCCCCCCCCACCCCCACTCTACTTAAGACAGGCACACGGTCCTCAAAGAGCACAAACTATCAAAAGCAAGCCCAGGGACTTAAGATTTTTATAGTCCGGAATCCCTAGCAATAGCCCGTGGTGTTTATTCAAGCAAGGCAGCTGTCGTTGGCCTGCTGGTCCGAGAGAACTTTTTTAAAATTTTAACATTTCGAGCATGCGACTGGTAAACAGCCAAAGTCAACGAAAGCTGAATAAGGCTATTATTTCTAATTTGCGTATGAAATAGAAAAATATTTGCTGACTGCCTAGACAGCGATTAACCGTGTTGTTTCACAAATGTATTTTTGCCATTTGGTTTGGCGCCACAAAGAAGCATTAAAACCGTAGACAATTCAGGATGTTTTTATGCTATGCATGTTTGTGAAACATACCGAATGCATTAATGTGATTCATTTTCCTTGGCTTAATTTGAAGCGAAGGGTAGCAAACCAATATTACTTTAATGGCCGAAACAAACATTGAAGTTGGCCACATTTTCCGCTGATGTTGTTTTATTAAAAGTCTGACATAAAACACAAGTTGCTCTGTCGTCTTTCACTACGGCAAAAGGCAAAAGAGGATAAACATGCATTTCCAACAAAGACACATTACCTCTAATATGTTCTTGGTTATTTACAACCACTAACGTGGCTGAAACATTACTTCTTCTGTTTAGTGACCTTCCACATTTGCTAGACCCAGTGGAGCTGCTGACACAATCTCAATCGGTGAATCAAATTGTATCTATAAAGCATGTTTTACAAAGAATTTGTCACCATACGCTTCAGGCCCACACACTGACCTAAAACCCCACAGAGAAAGCCAGAGGCGACAGTGGCAAGGAAAAAACTCCCTGGAAACCATGTAGGGAGAAACTCTGGGGAGGAGTCAAACTCAATGGGGGGGGAGGGGAGCTACACTCCTTTGGTCAGCCCATAATGCAATGGGGGGTTTAAAGAGAAATCTAGTGTCAGGGTTTCAAGGTAGACAAAAGTAAAACTACAGTAGCCGTGAAGTTAGATGACTCGCAACTGATACAGTGCACTCGCAATCGGTCAGGTATAGCTACTGTTCAGTTCAGTTGAGAAGAAAGGGATAAATTGCTTGCAAATAAATGCATTACATAACTAACATTAGTTTAAAATATATATATTTCATTTAGAAAACTGAAATAAACATGGTTGTTTGTCATGGTTTAGTACAAGACAGTTTACTGCAGTTCATTTATGTTGTAAACGCTTTAACCCAACTGCAAACAACATTCAACTCTATTCACTTAAAACAAACTTGTTAATCCCTGTGCCAAGTTATTATAGTCCCTAAATTCCTTGCTGTTCCCTAGCAATACATTTATCAGTGAATTCATCCATGATACACCACGTCCTCCATGTCAAATTATTTTCTAAAAAGATGTGTGGATTGGTTATTGTATCATTTGTACAATATGCTGACACAAAAACGTAAGTTAAAGGCAATTCTGGTAAGAATTTGTGCATGGGATTTGTTTATTCAAGGAACCCTTGGCTACATTTATTCTGAGCAGAGAATTTAAGGTATAAAACTAAGGTGGCCGACCATGGTCCGGGAGAGTAATTTTTATGTTCATTCCTCAAAAACCACCACAAAAAAACTGACCCAAGAAGCCCAGTGAAGTGAGTGGACTGTGCCATCAACCACTTTAATTTACAAATTAAGTGCCAAGTAACAACAAAAACCAGCAGACCTTGCTCTCCCTAAGACCGGGGTTAGCTACCCCTGGAGCAAGTCAGGGACCTCCATTTATTATAACCACAATGCGTTTAGTCTGTAAATTTTGAATAGCAGTTTGCTCAGCTTGCCAACCGCGAGTGTGTAAACTCACATTCACAACTCCATCCAATCAGATAGCACTATTGGACAGCTGTCCAGGCAAGGCAGTGGGCCCCAACTGATCAAACTCTAACACAAAAAGACTTATTGAGTCTTGCCTGAAATGTAATTGCATTATGCTAAGTACACGCAGCACATCTTCTTTCCAATATCCTTGGCCATTTCATCTGTTCTAATAAAAACACTGGCCAAAGAGGAACATGTCCCACTGCATCCTGTTAAGCTGCTATTTTCGTATAGAGAGCGCAGTAGATATCTTCAATAGCAGGCAGTACAAAACCAGATTTTCCCAGATTTTCAGGCTTTGCAGTTCTTTCAGTTCAGGCTTTTGCAATCGCATACTGCACGCACACATGCTTCTTTGCCCTCGTGCTTGCACTTGATCCGTTTCTCTTTGATGGAGAGATGCTTGGACAAGTAGCAAGCCTTGATAGTTCCACTGGATAGCACTTCCGCACATCCCACACAGATCAGGTTTGATGACTTTCAATCACCCATGGCAACGGGCCTCATTCTTGATATATTTCTTTGTGCCATTTTCTCGAGATTGTACATTACCTACATTCTCAGCCTTTTTTTTTCTTCTCTTGAACTGCCCTTTCAACAAAAAGGCATTCATTGACATTTTTATTTAATTTTTACCATCTCCTCCTTATCTGCTGTCGCTGACCTGGAAATTACATTTGCAGAGTGATTATATTGAAGTTCAAAAGACTAATCCTGCCAATTGGCACGTTATCGCGATTGAAAAATCTTCCCAGTATCGGCGAATGTAAAATAGCTCAGAACGTATGATACGATATGCGCGTGTGCCGGTCACCATTATTCAGTGGCCTGGCAGCACAGTCTTCATGATTCAGCGCTGTTCCGTAATTGGTCCAACTGGAAATGGCCTTAAAATGAGACCGTTTTATTTTTTTCCCCCAGTCCTCCGAATGAAAAAAGCAATCTTTTTTGTTTACACTTGCACGTCATTTTTTTCCCTGTGATTTCGGGAGCCCGGCTGTATTTTTGAGGAGGGGCCTCATCACCGGAGCCTCACCGAAAATAGACAGAAAGACGAGTTCTCTGAGGTGAAGTGTTTGCAGCCGAGCTCTGCTCCTCTTCCTCTCTCTCCTTCAGCCCAGCGGCAGAGCTCTGTGGAGACTGTGGACACGGACAGACACGCTGACCGAAAACTCCGTCCCTGGGCGATGTTGACTCCGCGCCATCGGGAAATGGAACAATCCGGATTGGACACCTGACCGCGAGGCACGTCTCTACACCGGAAAAGTGTCTTTACATAAAGAGGCATTAGATTTATTACTTGAATATAAGAGCAGATTGTACTCTGGCCGCATTTATCCGCGGCCTGTCAGGTGACGTGCAGACTAAAATTTATGAATCCCGTTTTAGGAAATTAAAACAACAAATAATAGAGGTGATATTGCAGCTCAGTGTTAAAACGGAAGGAAGGAAGTTTAAAGAGTTCAACTTCGAGAAAAGGACAAAAGTTACAGACGCTGCAAATCTGAATTTGTTAGCCAGTTCTGTCAACCTGTGCGTTTCATGGTTCTGAAAGCAGTGTAAATCACTTACAATGATACCTTTGAATTCCTCAAGAAAAAGTGAGGCCCTTATTGATTCAGTCTTTAAGAGATCATTCATGTATTATGAATACAGTGTAGCGATGATACAAATGATATTGAAAATGTAATCCAGATTTAATTATAGAAAATGATGGCATTAACAGATAGCTTAGTTAATAATACAATTACAATTAACTTACTGCAGGGTACTGTGGCTACATCATAATATGCTTACTTGTATTAAATGAAGACCAAATTATAATGACATTTTCCAGAGTATATTTCTGTGTTATTGGGTTGTAATCTTGTGAAGGACACCTCCTCTCAGCACTCTATTTCGCATGCATGATTATAAATATGAGAATGTGTTTAATGTACATTTAATGTTTGCATTAATGCTGCATGCTCATGTCCCCGTATCCATTTGAATAGTTCAATGTAATTACAGCAATAATGAAGTCTCAATTTGGATAAACTACACTTAGAGATACATGCAAACATAAACACACACACACACACCACACACGCGCACAAACATGCAAGCATACACACACATGCATACACACATACACACACATACACACACACACACACATGCACGTACACATGCACACAAATATACATACGTACATGTACACGTGCACATACATGCATGCACACACATGCACACATACACGCACATGCATGCACACACATACACACTAACATACACATGCAAACACACACACACAAATACGCATGCACACACACACGTACATGCACAAATACCTGCACACACACATACACGCATGCACACACACACACACACACCAAACACACACACACACACACATACACGTGCAAACACACACACATACACACATGCGAACACAAGCACACACACACACGAACACACACGCACACGCACAAACACACACACACACGCGCGCACACACACACACACATACACACACACACACACGCACACACGCACACACACACGCACACACACACACACACACACACACACACAGCTCCACATGACCAGCTGCCTAACCTGCCCGAGCCCCTGAACTCTTGCACTCATGCATATATTGATCTTTTTAATGACTCTCATTAATCAAATCATCTGCTAAACCACTTAACTCTGGACATTGGGGGAGAAAGTAGGGAGGAAATCAATGTTCCTCGCATGCTGCAGCAGCAATGGCTAACAATGATGACCCTAATCACGTCTCATGAGCGCAGAGCCCATATTAGTGCATTATCGTTTGCCTCCGTCGGCCATCTTCCTCAAGCTCCATTTGGTGTTCAAGGTGTTGGCCATTATATAAACAGGAAATCATGTTTTATACTAATGGGGTAATCCTGCCACTTTGCTCAGATACATAATGCTTGGATAACCCTTTCTTGATTCATACATTATGGTCAGTAGTCACTCTTGGCTTTTTCTAGAATATATCAGTATTTGTGTTTCTGACTGTAAGTTAGTGAAGACATATGACTACACTTTGAAGTCTCGTTATTAGAATCTACCCTGATAACATTTTGGCACGTGAAAAAGGCAACTTTTATTGCCCTTTACTGTTGTAAGGCAATTAAATTGTCGCATACACCTGTGCAAAGTCGTTAATTGGTTTGCATTAACCTTGTTTACCCGGCTAATTATGACATTGTACACATGTGACAGATCATCAGAGTGTCCCCTTACTCACCAGAGAATTATTCACTTCAATTATAATTTTTTTTTCTCCAACAAATGTTAAATAATTAAGCAAAGCTGTGAAGCAATAAGAAAATACTCTGAAAACTGACTAATGTGCCATATGCTAGGCTTCCTGATGTGAACTTTGACTGAAGAGCTCGCCAACAACGAATGACGGAATCCATTTTAAGGTATTGGCAAATCTCAGGTGTCAATCATCGGACCCTTAGCTGAAAGGCTAACGGGCTTCAGCCTTCGTGGCATCAATCGTGTTGTCATCAAGCCCTTCGGTTTGGCTTCATCTCAAAACCAAGAAGGCTTTATGCCTCATTTGTCAGAGAGAGCGGCATCAGTCCAAAGATCTTCGACCAAGCAGTTTGATTTGATTAACGGAAATTTTACTTTTTAAAAAATGTTTAATATCTTTACATAATTCCTTAGGAATTTTGTCCAAACATGGCTATTTAACTAATTATTCATTATAACCTCTAATAGTTTTTGAACTATCATTTTTCATTTTTGAATTTAATTAGTTTAAATGCAAGAGGGCATAGATATTCAGTTTCAGAAAAAGAAGGACCCCAAAAAAAACAACATTAAATATAAATTATTTTTTTAATGTATTTATTTTTAACTCAAGTTGGATCAGGGCTAGTTTGCCTAATATTGTACCAATCTATAGCATGCAAATATGTCATAATTTGCCTATAAAGCCATTTAAAGCACCACTGCTACCAAGCATTGAAGTTTTCTTTTAACAAAAAAATATTATACATAGCGGCATTAAATAATTAAATAACAACATAGAAAACAGGCACTCAGTGAAAAGAATATCCTGTAAAACATAAGTAAAATGGGAATGAACATTCAAATAAGGCCATCCCATCTATAAAACTCCTATCGCTGCTCCAATCTTATACAATCTAAACCAATACAGCGACCTAACGCACGTCCACCTTCTTCCATTCAGCCGCAGAATTTACGCCAGAGGAGAAGCTGTAATGTAGCCTGACGTCGTGTGCGGTTTCCATCCTGTAGCCTTTAAAACGTAGCAGCCCAGCGTCCGGCCCTGACAGTTATTACAAGTAAAGCTCCGATTTATCAGCAGACTGCGGTTTACAAGTGTTCCTCCTTCGCCTCTGGACCCCGCCGAGGAAGGATACTCTGCCCGTAATCAGTGTTTGAGATTAAAGAAAGGGTTCCATTAAACATTCAAGCGCAGGGGAGCAAAAAAAAAAACACCGCTCCGCCTTGAGCAAGGCCTTGTGGGCGACCTTGTTTTGTTTACTGTTGCTACATTCAAGCTTCCAGGGAATTCAAAACAAATTGTATAGCTAAGGCATTATCACCAATAGACAAAAAACCATGTAGACTTAGTCGCACAGTGGTGCATGTAGATGTATTTTGGGACTCCTGTGCCATAAATTCAGGTTGAAATGTCATTCTAAGTATAAGCACATCAGCTCCTGCTCATGCTCCTGGTCTAAGCTAACAGACAATCAACACATTTTAAACACATTTTAATTAAATTTTTACTATAGCTTTCTATTATCAGATAGACATTTGGGATTATTTGTCCATTTGGGTTGATTAATAAATATTAGCGCACATTCCAAAAACAAAACAAGAGTTCAGTTACTAACGGTGCAAATAACAAAGAAATGGCTAATAGTGGCTCCAAAAATCTCATTAATTAAAAGTAGACTGTTCTGAATAGCGACAGCTGCGCTGAATACATTTAATGAAACGTGAGACAGGCTTCATGCTTATGTGTTTGAGATGCCTACCATGTAAACTAGACAAAGAAATTAAACAAGAAATCAAGGCTGCAGACTGAGGATTGCCAGACATCAATGTGATCCTAGTCTCTCAGGCAGTTTGTACAGTTGTTTGTTAGTTTCATTTATGGAAGTTATTAACAGACCAACAAGGATTGTAAATAGTAAGGTGGTAGATATGAAACAGTATGCGCATATAAATAGCTACAGGGTTAAAAATGATGAATTTAAATATGTATGCACTGTAAAAAATGTATTATTGTTACATGAAATTACTGTACACTTGGTTTAAACAAGCCTTCATAAATAGTACATGTGCAACGCAGTACATCTACACACAGTAGCCTGAAGACAAAATTCACACGAATGCTTTCAGATCACATGTATTATTTAACCTATCAGCTGTTAAACCATTCCGAGTGAAAATCCAAAAAGCTTCTTTTGGAATTAAGCTCTCCGGGTTACGCGGACATTTTCAATAAAAGCGCGTCTAAGTGAAAAGGCCGGACTGTTAGCATCAACAAAATGGGAAACGAAAGAGTAAGTCAGAGTAAGAGTTTTTTTTACGGAACTACCGTTAAATGGATTTTTACATCCCTTCTTGTTTTTAACAGGCGCAGTCTTGCATGAGTGGAAAACATACCCATAAATCAGAAATACACACCTTCCTAACTTGCCCACCAAAGTCAAAATTAGGATTGTGGGATTGCAGCATAAAACCTACCCTCCACAGGCCACTAAACTGTCATAACTTATTTTATAAATTATTATTCACATAAACCATTCTGCGGCAGAGCATGAAATATGTCAGTCGTGGCATTATTGCGGAAAACCTACCCAGTTTATTACAAGTCTGATTTTCTGTAAATGAATAAGCAAGTTATCCTAGCAAAGGCAAGTTTGTTGTTGATTTGTTTTTGGAAGTGCTGACTAAAACTCAAATTAACTGAAATGTTTGTGACCTTTCATTATTACATTTAGCTGAATTCCAGAAAATATTTCCAAATGAAATATTAAATGTTCATAATAAGGCATTAGGAAATATCCAAACATGAGGGTTGAATTGCATTAAATGAATCAACAAATTGCAACATTGATCATGAACAATATGAAAATGGTAAAAATTATTTCAACTAGTAATAGCAGACGTAATATTAACTGGCCAATTGACCAATGTTAATAGTATAAATAATGTTAATAGTATAAATAACAAATAAAAAATATGTACTTACCATACCTACATCCTGTTACAAAATTTAAATGTTTTTTTTCCCTAATTGCATGGGATTTTAGTCTTAGCTTAAACTAAAGTCTCCACATAAGTTTTCATGAGCATTTGACATTTAATACATCATGTTCATTTCATAGAAATCCAAGAAATACAATTCAATTGAATTGCTGAAAGTATAATGTTGTGTCACGAAGTGCGTGCATTGATTCATATGCATTTTATTATTTCCAGCATCTTAATATCAGATCATTAGCCAGGTAACCAAGATGTATTTCGGGTTGCATACCCATGATGTGTGTCAAATGATTGTGCTCATTCACTTGAAAATTAAGCTTCATTATATATATGTCATACAACCTGTAATTTAATTTTTATTAGAACATGTTCGTCCCACATGATTATACAGTGTTATATAGCACCATTATTCATTTGCTGATTAGCAGGGTGTGCGGTTTGGCTTGGAGCAGCCTATATTAGGGTCACGCAGTGGATGCTAATTTGAGGTGCCTTCCCATCGGTCCCTTTGTGAAAGTTCAGCAGTAGCCTCTGTCGCAAGAAGACTCAGTCGCACTGAGAGAGTTCTGCCGCTGGATTCTTAACATGCGAAGCCAAGAAGCGTTAAGCTACTGCGATGACTCCCTTCTTAACCCGTGGTCACGTCTTGCATCTTCTCCCCATTGCCGTTCGCTATGCTGTCCTTCACTGGAGACACGCCCACCATCGCAGGCCCCCATCACATAGGAACCCCCCCACCACCACCTACCCCCCAACGCCCCATGCCTCGCCGAGCAGACTTCATTTCGGCATGTAGCCTCCCCCCTCTCCTCTCCCTCGCCGAGATGTCGATCGCCCCACGCAACTCCGCAGCCCCCCCCCGCCTCCCTTATCTCCTCCTTGTCCTCCCGTACTCCCCCGGCCGTCTGGACCGGCAGTCGAAAATAGTCCGTCGATCTCCACCGCCAGGAAATTTTCATTCCCCCTCTCTTTCATCTCTCAATCTCTTCTTTCGAACGCCTCGCTGTTGCTATTAATAGCCCCACAAAATTGTTTATTGCTAGTCTCCACTGTCTACCAGACAGCCCATGGGAATTTCCTTTGTTGAACTAGACGCTCTGTTCTGCTCTTTCCGACACGGCGGTGCACCACCAATCCTGCTGGGACGCCCCAATGCCCAAATGGAAAGCTTCAAGCCTGCTCTGTTCCTTCCTCTGTTTCACTCATTGAAATTCCCTAAGCTGGATTCACACCTTACACACAGAACACGTCTCCTGCTAAGCCTGGCTACGCTGAGGAATGGCCCCGCCTCCAGTCACACAGTGACACCTCCTCACCAATCACTACAGAGACACCTTTTCACCAGTTACCACATTGTATCTTCCTACCATTCTCTGTTCTACTCCCATCCTCAGCCCCTCCCCCGACCCACCCTCTGTCATGTCGGCACTGTCCGCTGCACCTTCTCTCCCTCTACCATCTACTCCAAAGCCACGGCCTCGTTCCCATCGCTTGGGAGATTGGAGAGAACTTTATGCTCTCCGTCCCCTCATTTCCAAACCTACGCGACTCGCCTTCCAGGAGGCAGCTATCTGGCACCCTCCAGGCCAGCTGGGCTACAGAGTGAGGAACGTGGGCCAAATTTAACCGACCCAAATTTGTCCACCTGACAGTCCCTCCTCTAAGCATTTTCATCAGCTGTCCTATCTTCTATGGCTGACTTCCTCCAAACTAAAATTCAAAACTTGTCTTTAAACCCTCATGAACTGTTCACCTTCTCAAGCCTCTTCAGCATACCCTCCACCACACTCCCTCTCACTTCCATATTCCCTCTCAGCGCATGACTTCACCTACTTCAATGAGAAAGCTTACGACATCCATCTGCTACCTTTCCAGGCTCCTCCCCCTCATCCACCCTCCCCCCCCCTCCCCCACGCTGTCTCCTCTGATGCGTCTCCTCTCCCGTCCTCCCCGGCAGCAGCGGGGAACCGCGCGCAGCCCAGGCCTCGACTGGACCGCCTCCCAACACGCCGAACAGCGCTTCCAGGCTGCCCCGGTTTCCGGCTATCTCCCCCTCGCAGTCTCTCCAGAACGTTCCCCAGGGCCCTGTCCTCTGCCCTCTCCTCTTCTCCCTCGAGACAAAATCTCTTGGTCCTGTCATCTCTCCCCATGGCTTGTCGTTTCATTGTTATGCTGAACACTCAACTTTTCCCTTCTCTCCAGTTCTTTCTCCGCACGCAGCCTCTGCCCAGCTACCGCGTTCAGGCGTCTCCCTTTGTTACTGACCACCGCTGTCTATCTGAACATTGGTTCTAGCATACCAGGCTACTAATGGGGCTGCCCCTTTATATCTTCATGAGTCAGCGGACTGTACGCACCAGGAGTCAGAGGTTGCAGAGGATGGCAGAGTAACTGATACCCTGGGTGACGCACGCATGCAAACCGGCCTGATGCGTTCTGTGGTCGACGCACAAGCCGCCAGGTTTGTTTCAATTTTCAATTTTCTGTGCAGGACACCGCGGGCTCTAAATAAATTAACAGGTCAGCGTCAGCAGTCGTTATCAAATAGAAGCCCCGAGACACAATTCAGCCGTGCTTTCACCTGAAGCGTTTTTGTAAGGAGTCCTCTTACACCAAGAAAGCCCGACTGGGGCGAGAATATTCTATCAGGGCAATGATGCTGATAGTTCTGTCGCCTGAAATTCTGGACTATGCATAAAAAAAATTTGAAGGTTCCTCCCGGACGTCTGCCAGGACCCACTCAAACTCACTGGCAGCGTTCTTCATTTTATATGTGACCAATATCGTAGCGAGACTAATGTTCACGCATAAAGCGTGCATTGTGGAGCAGTAAACATGCAATCATGTTTTTTTTGCTTTTTTTTACAGCCTTCAATGTATAAGATAAAGCAACAATGGCTGTGTGTTATGGCAAGTTGTGTCATAAACACTGTTTAAATCAATTGTGTCATCGTAACAGTACAGTACAGCATGGCCATTAGCATTACCAAGACCTGTTTACTAGAAACCTTTCAAGTGCTCTGCAGTAGTTGAGCACCCAGAGATGATGTTAGTACCGTCATCCCCTACGTGCAAAGCAAGCTTATAATAAAGCCATTTCGCAATAATTGTTTCCAATTGTTTAGGGATGGTTCACATTCAAGTTCAAGTATTGAGTTTTTCCAAATAATTGGTCTTTCACTTTATTTTCCATCTTTCATTTGTTTGTGTCCTGTTGATTTTCAGTATCGACAGACTGATATTACGGTCACGCAAACCAGCCAACAGGTTAGGGGACATTATGAGCCCCTTGGGTCGGTTAGTAAAGCCAGTTAAATATGTATATTGAATGAGTATGTTACTCTTGTTGATCGTTGTACTCCTTAAGTGAGATTGAAACAGCTTGCAATGTTTTTTGTTGCATCAGTTATTGTTCCAGCGTATGGTAGAATTCAGTTTTTTCTTTGACAGTGATGCATAGATGTTCATAAAAAACATAATATTGGATGCTGGTGCTTGATATAAAGCAATGATAAAAACATTGACTTTTGAGAAGAGCAAGACTCTCATTATCAGATCATTACTGTGCGACCACTCAATAAATCACAGTATTTATGTCCTGTCGGGCTATTTTGTAGTTTTTATGATATGGGGTGTGGACAATAGGGTTTTTAAATACCATACCAAAACTAAATGTGAATGGCTATATTGTTATATACATTGAGTGAAGAATCAGGAAGCATACCGTTTCTTGATAATTCATCTCCTTAATTATGAACCTCTTTTTTAGTTAACCGCCACCATATACTGTATGTCTGGACAATGCTCAGTCACCGTCTCAAGCGACTCTTTGTTCATAAATGAAAAAATGCTCAAACCGCTATGTATTTGTAAATGAAGTGGAAATGAATCTGGAAAAACGTTTGCACAGGAGCTGACTGAGGGAGGCACGGACGCTATCCGCTGTCTTCCTCCCAATAGCGCCTCGTCTCCAGACCTTAAACCTCCACCCACACAAGCTCACGCTCACAGCCTCGAGTCCTTGGGGGTGTTTTTTTTTTTTAAATGCCACTTTATCATTGAGGTAAAGACAGAATATTACTCAACTCAGCAAAAAAAAATTATCTCCCCAAACGCAACGGCCAGCGTAGACACTGACCGACCGGGAAAAAAAATTAAAAGCCGTTGAAACGGTTCTCCGTGGCACGGAGCGCCTGTCATCGGAGTCTGGGGCTGCCTGCGGCCGGCCGGCCCCCGCCCCCCCCTGCTTTGCCTCCCGTCAATCACGTTTCACGTGCGAGACAAAATCAGACAGGAAGGACGGGGGTGAAATTGCTTTGTGCTGATGAGGTGAACCCCGGTTCCTGAGGGCCGGGACGCCTTCGGCATCCGAAACCAGGCGCGAGTCGGGGCGGCTCCGAGCCGAATGCAAAGCCCCTGATAGGGCCGGCGCCTCGGCATCTCGCCGCTCGTGCCGCGAGCTTTGAGATTCGGACGCTTACAGTACGACCGCGAGATGAGCCCAACAGGCCTTTTTGCGTTTGTAACATCACCGGCGCCCATTCGATCGTTCATACAATCAAGAGCGCCCACGCGATTACGCACAGATTTCTGTACATTACATGGCCGTCATCAGTAACTATCACACTGGTTAGAAATAAACACGTAATGCCGGCAACAATTCTAGCTCCGTAGAAATCATCAAATTGATACACTGAATTGCTCTGTTCCGAGTTACTACTGTATATAACATGGCGCTGGCTTGTTACTGGGTTATCATGGAGCTGTGGAACAAGACGTTCCTGGAACTCCACGTAGCGTCAGCGTTCAGTAATCACCGCTGTGCACAGCCGTAGCTCCGCGCGGATGAGGCTTCTGTGTGGGCCGCAAGCCTTTTGAAGTTAAGCCGCCGTAGATAGACAGCTACAGCGGGCTTTATTCAGGATGTGTGTACCCAACCAAAGGCAGGTTTCAGAGCTCCTCAGAATACGAGCCCTCCACTTTGAATCCTAATCAGGCCAAAATCAATAGCCCCGTGTTATGCAGTAATAAAACCGGCTCATCCGAAAGAACCTGCCCTCTGTTTTGTTTCGTTTCATCTGCAGGTAGCGCTTAGCATGGGATGCGCAACGGGCTTCGAGTAGACACGCCTTTTTCATCTTTCCTCATATTTATTTTCTATAAAGTTAATTTCCTCCTTAACCTAGGTAAATGTTTCTCAGTGTTCCAGGATACGGTAAGGAGGCCACGTTCGGCGACACACACAAATATTACGAAGTTCATTTCCGCCGCAGGTGGATAGCTTATGTTAAATCTAATTGCAATTGAGGGAAGTCATGATGCTCAGTGAAGAATAAATAATATAAAGCTATGTAATAAAAGAACAGCGTGACGACCCTGTCCCCAGTACGTCTCAACAGTACTCCAGCTGTTAAAGCATATAAATCATGGTGCATGGTCCTGACATCTTATGATCGCTTGTGGAATTATGTAATACTAGTGATCTATTTTGTATCCATTTTATAACATTACGCAATACACATAGAAATATCAACATATTTACTTTTAAATATGTTTACTGTCACTTCATCATAAACCATTGGATATGACCCCATACAATAACTGAAAGCAAAAAGGTCAGGTGATCTACAGTAATGGAATTATGAGAAAAAAAATTTACTAATCACAAATCTCACATACTAAATTTTTTTTTTTTTTTTTTTTTTTGCTTAGTTCTATTGAAAAAGAAAAGGAAAATATCAATAATTCTAGATGTAGAAGTTTTGGGTAGCCAATTACACATTCCACAGCCAGACAAACAAGCAATGAAGGACTCTGTCAAAGAAGAATCATTCATTTGTTCATGAGCTTCATCTACAATCCGAAAGCTCATATCTCAATTCCCCTGAAAAGAAAGAAACCCTTGTTTACAAAATGCAAAACTCATTTAAACTGCCGTTTCATGAAGCTAGTCACAGAGACACAAACCTCAGTGTACACAGGCAGAAAATTCACGAAACATTTTGTGGTTTTAACATAACATAACATAACATAGCATAGCATAGCATAACATAACATAATGATGAGAATGGGCCATTCAGCCCAGCAATGCTTGCCCTTTTTCCTACAACCATAAGGTACGTACTGTTCACCGTTTACCTACAGGCTTCACAGTACCCAGCACTGCATCAAGCCTGGTCTTCAAAGCCCCCAGAGTCTCTGCCTCTACAGCACGACATGGCACGCTATTCCACACAGTGAATACTCTCTGCTTGAAACAATACTTCCTAATGTCTGTGTGAAATTTACATGAATTCTGAATGACTTCAATTCCCAATGGGCATTGCAGTGACAAAGAGAAATCCCATAGAGCCACAATGTAAACCACAAGTTATTTGTTTTTATTACCATTTATATCACACACTCTGTCAAATTCTATGCTAGCCACATATTTTAAATGTACCAAAGGCAGAGTTCTGTAGACTATTGGCATGGATACATGTCAACAGATATCAATTCTCTATAATTTCTATAAATATTATTGTTTCTCAAATGATTTGTGAAATGAATGTTAAAATATAAATACAACCCATGTGAATGTTTAGCCGAGTACAATGCAGCTTTTAAAGTATAATTATATGTGGCTCTAATACTGTAAACCTTACTGAATACCAAATTATCACTTAATGCGTGAAAACGGAATACTGGCAAAGCAATGTTGGTGTCACAGGTGTATAAAAATTTAATAAAGTGTGAAATCTTTATCTGTCAGAAGGCTTAATTATTTACACAGCGGAGCACATTCATAAGTTTAAATACTCTGCATGTAATAATAAAGCGCATTTCCATAATAATTTTTGAATCAGTCAAAACATTAAATATTCAATGACTGCACAATCTATTAATACCACTTAATAATTTATTTTTCCCTTTCTTTTCAGAATAATAAAAGAGGCTAGGCTATGAAAGGGCTATTTCATCTGAAATCCGTGCATCTTCTTGCACAATCTATCCACACAGTCTACCTGTCACACAACCTCACGTAAAGAAGTGATGTAAAGAAGATAATGGTCGTGATTGCATAATTACACCAGGGAAATGTTTCTTCTTTTTTTGGCAACAGTGTGTTTTGGCCATACATGTAGAATAAATTGTGAGACCAGAAAACATAAAATTTATGTTTCAGTTGAGAGGACATTGTGGATCATGCAGTTCTAAAAGTTCAGATGTAGTATGGTGGCTCCAGTGAAATGTATAAAACAAATTATGCTAGTTTAACTGTGCAATACTATAACTGCTATATTATGTTAAAAGTGATGTTACAAACAAGCACGACTTTGTTCAATTAAATTATGTAAATAAGACATGTCTGTAATTCATTTGTTTTCTCCATACAAATTAGTTCTTTTCTTTCTGAATGCATTCCCCTCTGTTGCTAAAACCACTTGCAAGAATGGTATTGTCTGGGAGAGATGCTACTCTTACAGAAGGGTTGCACTGCGCTTAAAAGTGCAGGTTTCACAAAATCTGAACAAAAAAAAAATCTGTTTAAAGTGCTTTAGTCTGAACAGAAGTCTTTCTCCTTTTCTTAGGAAGGGCTGAGAAAGAAGTCTTTCTGAAAAAGACGGGGAAGGGGAGAAATCCTGGAAAAGTTCCAGCTTAAACTGCAAGTGAGAGCTCACATCTGTTTCTTCCCACGAGAGGACACAATGTAATAAAGGCGTTCCTGAAGGGTCTAGTTAAAAAGCACATTAAATGTCTTCCTTGTTCTCTTTGACCGTCTGCTCAGAGATAATTGGAATGTGAGAATTCTTTATTTTAAAACCAACAGAACCAAAATTTTGAGCTATTAATTTCATAGGACGTTGAGAAATTACAGCCAATATACATTTCTCATTGCTTATTTAGTGCACTCTGAGATTGTCATGAGCAAAACAGTCTTTCGTTACTGGAGAGAAGATACGGTTGCATAACATTTAATGCTGTTGTCATTTAAGTGCAGGGATGATCATCACTTTCATATTACTTCAAAGCAGATCTGCCAAGGCTTTAAATGAGATAGCAATTATTCAGCCAAGTATCTGCAAACATTTATGGCTCGTGCTAGACAGAAGATCCAAACTTTGGAAACGGCTTCTTTAAAAAATAATAATAAAAAAAAGTGATGAGTCCAATGAATGTAGTAATTTTAGTTTTGAGCCTGGCAGTCGATAACAATCTTTGAATCTCATCCCAGACAAGAAAATCTCGACAACCAACACATGAGCGGCAACAAAGGTTATTTTCCCCTTTTCAAACATGCTGGCGGCTTTCCACCCATAAAAGCTCCGTACAATGGAGAACAACACACGCACCAGTTTCAGCCACAACAGAAACTGAAGGACAGTTCTTGACCTACCGAGCAATTCTGGAGTATGGCACCCTCTCTCCAAGTTATTACTTGAGTAATGCTCCTGACCATTTCCTTCAATGATGTCTATTTTGTGGACCGCACTCTCAAACCTAATTGTGCATCTATTGTACTGCTTCATTCCTAAAAGCACTTACTAATGATTAAATTCCTAGTGACATCCACTGCGCTTTTATATGGGCTATGATAATTCACATAATCTTTCACAATGTAATTTCAACACAAAAGACTTCAATACAATATTGACTTTGATTCCTGCAGCATGAAGCACTACCTCCATTCAAACTTCAATCTTTCTGCAAAGCATGCGGGTGTGCTCCCCAAGAAGTCCAGAGATGTTTGGTTGGATGAAACCACAGTGGCATTGATAAACTGGCTTCGGTGCATGCCTAGAACATCCAGCCAAATCAAACAGCTATTGGTAGAGAATCTATTTTCTCCATGCCTAGGTCTCTGTTTACTTAAAGGCACCAAACAGCTATCTTTCAGTGAACGCTGTCTCCCACTCAAAACACAATGGAAGTACAGCCTGGTGGGCCACAAGTGAAATACATGAATTAAAATAGGCAGTGGGCCCTTTTAATACAGTAGTTTCACTTCGACATGTCACGTTCCTTGGTAGGTTTTCTTGTTAGCCATTTAAATATTAATGTGAAATTTGTAGTGGCAGAGTTAGCCAGCTAACAGCACCAATGAGTAGCATTACTGTTAGCCTTTTCCCAGCCAGACTAGCTCGTAGCTACTGCTAGTCGCATTAGTTCTGTCCCTGTAATCTGTTTGTGTGCGCGTTCACTCCTTTTGCCTCTCCTGGTTTTGTAATTTGGAAATCTGACCTTGAACGCTACATAGGGTTTCACAGACGCACCTCAGGCCAGAGCTGCTGTTTGCTAGTTATCACCTGCCATAAATCTCATAAGGCCAGGCGACAGGGGAAATGACTGCATCACTGTTTTCTCATTTCCTTAAATCAGCAGGAGGGTAACATTTGATATAGCTATCAAAGTTATAGTTGAATTTATTCCTGTTATTGTCTTTATCTACTAAATCTTCTCCTAGTTGGTATTTCATATGGATAAACATCACAGTACTTTCAATGTAAACATTTGGGCTGATAGATATTTCACCTCTGTACGCAGCGTATTGTACACTTCCACAGATAACTCAGTTTAAGCAGAGGACAGTAAGCTGTATTACCAAGAGTTCTTCATGCTTGAACTGAGCACCAAAAAACTGAAGGTGTAAGATCACTAATTGGTGAGCATTCTAGCGCTGATGTCTGATGTAACAGTCACTACTGGTAATTGAAGGCGACAGGATTCTAGAACACTGACTAAGAATTTTGAAAAAAAAAAAAACATTCCAAGAAGCCTACTCTTCAAAGGGTTAAAACAGGTCAGATGATTTAGGGGGTGAATTCAACCTGAAGACATTACTTTGACCCCAGGACACGTACAGCTGTGTGATGGCCGATGAGAGGGAGTGGGACAGCGTCAAGTACAGGAGCACAGATGGCCATTCCAAAAAGTGCAGTTAAAAGTGGGTAAGGAAACATCTGTTGATTTTCATTTATTTATTTTTAAAATAATGTAATTTTATTTCAAACTGAAATAAATGAACAAAAACGCTCGACGAGAAAATGCGGCGCCGTCTTCGACCGTTCGGCGATGTCCGGAACGAGCTTCGAATAGAATACATCCGAATAGCAACGCGTTCCCACTAGCGCCTCCCCACGGACGCCGCGCGTTCGGCGAGACCGATCATTCTGTCGGCGGCCCCGCGGCGCGTCCTGTTAGGCAGTGACCTCCCCGGCGCCCTCCCCGGCGACCGCGGGCGAACAGCCCACGTCGGCGCAGACATCCAGCCCCCGCGCGACGCGGCTTTGTCGAGAGCCCTCGACGAAACTCCCCGCCATCTGAGACCTCTTAAATCTGCACTCTCTGCTGTAAGCGCTCCGCTCTGAAGAGGTCAACAGCATTCAGCGGCACGGAATGTTATTCTCCCCTTCCTCTCCGCTGAATACGTATGAGAGAGAAAAGGGGGAGAGAAAAGAAGAAAAAAAAAGCAAGAATTTGTTCGCAATGATGTAACGGGATAAAATCATAAATGTTTTCTTATGGTCTTTTTAAAAAAAAAAAAAAAAAACAAACGTTATTTTATAAAGCCCAGCTGTGACGTGTAACAAGATCTAGTGCGACTGTAGGTGATAATTAAAGTGTTTTCTTGCGTTTTTTTACAGTCAATGATTGACTCTCTGTCTTTAATGTAAATGGACCATGATTCAAAGCTAGGGTTCAAAGTTTGCATTTGTTTTGCCAGATTTCTGTCAGATTCCTCAATATCAAAACCACATGGGCAGCGCTATGAGAACGCTTTATTCTCGTTTCACCTCAGGGTTGAGCAGAACTGCAATAATTAGCGCTACGCATTAGTTAAATACCTCAGGCAATTTGTTTGAACAAATATGTAAGGATTATCAAGGCCGTTCGTCGTGAGTGTATTAAAATTAGCAGGTGGTCAGTCTCAACGGTGTCGGGTCTCCATATGTTGCTAGATGCTGGGTTTTTTATTGAAAGTTTGTGGATAACAGCTGTACAGGAGGCACTTGGTGCAATGCTGTGATGAATGTCAGTTGAGCGATGGTGCCGACGATCTGGTAGCAACAACAGCCCTGCAGGACAGTGTAAGGTCAGTCGCCGTATGACCCAGGGAGGGAGGGCTTCCATCGGGGGGGGGGGGCTGTCCCGTCACGGAAGAACGGTTCCTGCGGCTGATTGGCCGCAGTCTGTCAGCACCATCGGCGTGAGAGGTGCACACAGCTCAGCCAGTGCACTGACATGACATGAAAAGAACTGGAAGAAGACTAACTGGATTTCAGAGGAGTCGCCAACTCTCCAGAACGGACAGAGGACATTGGGTGGATGGCACTGGCCTGCAATTGTGATTGGTCGCTTTTGATTAAAGAAATATAAGGGAATTATATTTCCCTAAATTAGTTGAAATGCCTCACCAACATGCAAAAAAATGGACATTACACCTGTATACAAGATAGCAGAACTACACAAATTGATAGAGAATCATACAAGTAAAGCTGGGGCACTGACAGTTTACGTTAGCTGATCTGCAAGCCAAAAAGAAGCAAAATGATCGTAGCACATCATGGAATTATTTCATTTTTCAAACAGTGAGAATGTGAGGTGCAAGCTGTGTGGCACTGTAGTAGATTTTAAGGAAGAACAACTAGCATGTGCAATCACGTGAGAGAAAAGCATCCTACCATTCATGTGGTAACGGTCTGAATTGAATAAACATTGATCTGAAGCTTGGCCAACTGTCATTTCCGCTTGGTAAAAATCTGCCGACAGGCACTTGGAGTCGTGAAGTGAGCATCGTTATGCTCACTTCCTCAACACATCAAGAGAGATAAAGAAGTTATAAGTTAACTAAATTCTCAGGGAGGGGAGGGAGAAATAAATTTTGGGAATTGTGGGACTGGAGTATTTTGATAACTTAATTGGCCGGAAGAAGAAGAAGAAGAAGAAATGGCATTCCAATACATTTACGGCCTTGAAAAGAGGGTTCACGTTATGAAAACCGTAACTTCAGTTAGAATTTCTTTATTGTCATTGTACTGGTGTGTACAACAGAATTCAGTTAGACCGCGGAATGGCCATGGCTTTCACGCTCAGCTCTATTGTGCGTATGTATTTACGCAGTGGATCCAGTCATTAAGCTGGGAAGGCTGTGATAGAGGAGATACTGTTGTAAAGACTACCGCAGAGCCGCCACAGAGTAACCAGGTCAAGATACCATTGTGTTACACTGTAGCAGAAGTGCGGCATTGTGTTTGGACTGATCCACACTCTTAACAGCAGAACATCAGAAAAAGGAGTCTTTGCAAGGGCAGCTTTAGTCATCTGAAAGGTTCTGCGTCCCTGTGTCTACGGGGAAATAATAATGATAATAGCTGTAACTGGGGCGAGAGAACGTTTGAATTACCAGAGAGCAGAAACCTAGAGCAGACGGGCCATTGATTTGTGAGCCTGTCTTGTCAGAAGTGAAGCCACACAAATTAAAGTGCCATTTAGCACATTTAGCAGACCAACCTGTCCAGGAAACATTGACTTGACACAGGGCAAGTAAATTCTTTTCCATGCTTAATGTTCGTGCTTGTTTCTCCCCACTGAAATTGAAATTTGCTTTATGCAGCGTATTTAAAAAATAATACCAAAGTATCCTTTGTCATTGTGTGCAATTCTAAGCCACTGTGATTTAATACACGGATGGCAACTGGAATTGAAAACACATTATGATATCACATCCACTCCAAGTTAGCAGCTACTTTTACAAACAGGCTGGCAGACAGAAAGACAGACAGACAGACACACGCACACATACACACACGCGCGCACACACACACAAAAGCAAACACACAACGTCTGCCATAAAATATTGGGCAATAACAACATCTAAACTGCCCATCTAAACTGAATCTGTTATAGGCTACACAAATGCACAGTGGTCCACAGCCAAATATACAACACATGGCTAAACTACTTTTAAAAATGAAGTCATTTCTTTTCCCCCCCGAACGGCCATACCTACAGTGCTGGCCCTACACATAACAACACCAATCAAAACCAGAGATAAGAAAGCAACAAATCTGCTGTGCTCAAGGACACCCCTGTGTCCTTTTCATTCCAGTCCATTACACCACTGCGACTCTAGGGAAGATCTCAAACAGAACATCAATACAGCTTGTACGTACATGGATGTATACAGTGTGTTTTGCCCTCTGAACCCTCACATAGAATTAAATTCAAAAGCATTTGGACGGTGGCGTAATTCCTCTCGTTTTGGCTCTGTACTCCAGCGCATTGGATTTGAAATAAAGTGAATAAAGTGCAGACTGTCAGCGTTCGTTTGAGGGCGTTTACACCTATATCGAATGATCTCTAAAGGAATTTCAGCCCTTTTATACATAGCCCCCCCATTGAAAGGGAGCAAAAGTAATGGGACAAATAATATACAATCTGAAACAGAGCCATCACATTTAATACTTGGTTGCAAATCCTTTGCATTCGATGCCTGCCTGATGTCTGTGTCTCATAGACATCATCCCAATATGGGAGTAAATAGCCTCAAATCAAAGCTGACAATCTGCACATTAACCTCTTATTTAATACAGAGCCAAAACAACAAAAATGGTGTCGCCGTCCCAATACATTTGCATTTAGCTGTACGCGAGTACCCATTAACGGTGGAGTGGGTGAAACTGGTGTATAGCACTGCGGATAGATATTAATTATGCTCCAAATGCTCAGTTGTTGTGTATAAACAAGCCAGCTGGATCAGACGAGTCAAACCGCTCGGAGGCAGACTGTTTTCCCACAGGCCCTAGCGAGATGAAATGACAGGCAGGGAGAGAGCGAGGGAAGGGAGGGAGCGAGCGAGCGAGCGGGAAAGTCTTCTTACGGCGGAACTTTTAAGCTCCGTCCCCGGCCTCGATTCTTAAAAGTTTTAAAGGGGAACTGCACCAAAAAAAACCTATTCTTAAAAATATATTTCCCATGTTATTTGGACGTAATATGCTAAAAAAAAAAAAAAAATCCAGCTTTCAAACTTCAAAGTCCACCCTTTAGAATAGAACCACCGCTTTCTCATATTCCGAATTGCTCTATCTAGGAAGCAGGTGAAGAAAAAGAAAAGGGGAACATATTGGTGATGGGCCTATAGAATAATGGGGAAAATATATTTTTTGGGTGCAGTACCCCTTAAAGACGGCAATGCGAGTCAACCCGGTTCACTGCACGGAGAGAGACAGAGAGCGTCACTCACTCCCCGTCCGCAGGATGATCTGGTCCCTCCTCTCCCCGTTGGGGTTCTCGAAGCAGCTGTAGAGGCCGTTGCTGCTCGGGTCGACCTCCATGAGGACGAGCCGGGGTCCCTCCTGCACCTGCCGAGCCTTCACGTCCGTCCCGTTCACCTTCCACGTGACCGAGGCCTCGTCGCCCAGCGAGCCGCACTGCATGGTCACGTCACTCCCGATCTTCTCATACTGTATCCTTCCGCCTGCAGGAAACAAATAGAGCCGTTAAATTTTTTTTTTTAAAACAATGGAGAGAATCCAGCTTCCCACTTAAGCAGGGGAACAGCTCACATCTGAAACAGGGATTATCTGCTTTTAAACTGGTCCCGAACATATCACTCAAAGCGCTGTGAAGAGATTACAGAAACATATGGAAGCAGCAACACAAATTACATTTCGAAAAGAAAAAAAAAAAAAAAAAAAAACAACAGGTCTGTCCCACTGCTCCTCAGAAAGGTCAAGGCAACGTTTCCCAAAGCCATTGTAGTGCCTGTTAAACACAGCCTTCCACAAATATCCCCTTTCTTCACATTTCCATTTGCTTTCATCCTGTTTGAATTTTTTTTTGGGTTGCTTAAAATCGGTTGACTTTTGTCTATGCCATGCGCATTTATATCTGATCATTGTGCAAATGGTTTTTGTCTCATTTTTAAACAAACACAATTGCGTGCACCATTGCTAACTGTTGTTAGTGGGAGGACTCAGGAAATGAAAATAACATTAGAATCCCCCGCTTGCATATTTTATACAATAAAATTACCTTTAACTGTCTTGGTAATACCAACCACTCAAATATATAGTGCTTCCACATGATAGCACCACCAGTTATACCACCAACCACCAGAAATTCCTCATGCGCAAGTGTCCTCCCATTGGAAACCATTGTATTTCTACACCAACACTCTAGGAAGACCTCTTCAGTTATTGGATAATAACCTGTCAGCCATGTCAAACCCCACTTTGCATTTACAGAGAGGATTCCAAAAAAAAAGACTAGGAACTGTATGTGTTTGCAAGCACCGTACGGATATTTTCAAGCTTAGAATCCAAGGTTTCACGTTCTTCAAACATCTTTCCTGTGACTGTAAAAATGTATATGGAGTCAAATAAAGTACAGAGGTGCCATTTGGGGGAACAGGCCACATTGTGGAAAAAAATAATAATCATTAAAAATATGTAAAAAAATTTTAAAGGTTTTTTTGAAGACTGTACAAAGGTAATGTTTGATTGCACAATTTGTTCTTACGAAATTGGGCTTATGAGATCATTTAATTAACGTTTTCATATTTCCAAACACTTTTTCTGAGATGAAAAATATTCAGAAGCACATCTAGGTGCCCTGTAATGTGTTTTAACCAGTATCTCCAGTAAACACATGCTCCTGCATCCTGCCCGTTTGTGTCTGTGTTCGATTAAAGGGTTTTTAAAAAAATCATATAAACATCCCACCGGGGATTATCAGGAAGAGGATTAAAACCCGAAAGGCTTTCCCTTTAACCAGCAAGTCCACCTGAAAGTCCCTTAATGGCACTCATTTAATGAAAGCATCCTCTGCGCCCAAATCAGTCCAGACAGGGCGGAAAAACACGTGGCCATTTATTATGTTTTTTCTCTTCTAAATGTCATAGACAGCAAGCCATTTATTTGGCCTCTGTTTCATTCCCTTTGAGAATTTTCATTAAGGGTCTCTCTCTCTCGTTCTCTCTCTCTCTAACTCTCTCTTCCCCCCCCCTCCCCCCCCTCCCTCTCTCTCAGCGTGCTCACTTGTCTCTGTGCTCTGGGAAGCCGGGCGCAAATAAATCCATTTCCTGTTTCCCTCGCTCTTATCTCCAGCCCTCGGAGGGCCTCGGCTGCGATACCGCGCCGAATCGCTGCCCCCGCGGCGAGAGAGAGAGAGAGAGAGAGAGAGAGAGAGAGAGAGAGAGGGAGAGACAGAGAGAGAGAGAGACTGAGAGAGAGAGTGAGAGAGAGACAGAGAGAGAGAGAGAGAGAGAGAGAGAGAGACAGAGAGAGAGAGAGAGAGAGAGAGAGAGAGAGAGAGAGAGAGAGAGAGAGAGAGAGAGAGAGAGAGAGAGACGACAAAACCGCGGGAACAAAAACGCGATATCCGCCACCTTTCTGAAAGCTCCGCACGCTTAATTCCGTCGCGCGGCTTAGCGGGTGCCGCCGCGCCGCCGCCCTATCAGATCCCGGCGCGTTTTCTCACTCAGCCAGCGGGACTCGCTTTCCGTGAGGAGTCTGAAATGAGAACAAGCGACTCTCTTCTGCTCGGGTTTGCCACGGGAGCGTCGTGTATTATCTTTCGGGAAAAAGAAGCGGAGCGTTTCCGCTTCGGAAAATAAAACCCCCGGAAAAGTTCCTCCAAAGGTGAACCGCTCGCTCAAAATGGCTGTGAAGAGATTGCGGTGAAAAGCGCCAAGCGACAGATATGCAGCTCGCCTCCTACTCTTCCCTCAGAAAAGGCTGGTGTTCGGGGGGCTTGCGTGATTGACCCTTCACATTTTGGAGGGAAACTGCACATAACCAGCCAGGTTCAGGAAGTAAGAGAGGGGTACGAGAGAGAACAGCACAGCCTTTCATTGGAGCTGAGTTTTAACAGCTCAGAGGAGCTCAAGTGTAGACAGCAGGGGGAAAGGGGACCCCGAAATGATGGGGACATCTGGACCTTCTTCGTGGAAAATGAGCGGGAACAGGACTATCCAGAACTGCGATGACTGTGATCATCCAACACTTGATGACTGTGATCATCCAACACTTGATGACTGTGGGCTATGTATTAGCATCAGCCGCTGAGGGAGGGTTACGGTCAGCGTGCGATGCCCGGACTCCGTTCATCAGTTCCCAGGCACGTATGGGTCCATCTGTTTCCCTGTGTGCAGTCCACCCCATCAGACTGATGACCATGCAGCTCAGCTGTTGAGCTTTATACAGTGAAAACGCATGATGGCTGAGGACACACATAGCGGTCTCTGTGCTCTCAAAAGGACTGGAGCAAGAGTAGCAACGGTGGAGGCCTACTAATGCAATCTGGAATTCCAAAAGAAGATGACTAAAGGGAAGAGAGAAAAAAACAGGTGGGAAATCTGCAAATCAGAAAGGCAGGATGGCATAATGCCATTACCAAACAAGGCAGCGAGCGCATTTTATTTATTCATTTTGCGGGGGCGTTCCAAGGAACATTTTTTGCCCCGCTGACTCATTTGCAATTCAGCCATTTTCACAAAATTTTAAGGCTACGTCGTAATTATTCTACAAGGCTGAAGCCCACAGAATATTAACACTTTATATTATTCGTAAGTATTGTATCAAAGATGGCTGACATTTACCAACCCCTCCTTCATATGGGAAGCATGCGCCTGGGCCGCACGCTAAATTGTCGATTTAGCACCGTCGTCGCAGATCCGCAGTTTGCGGCTAGCGCGCCTCGTCACAAACCCCCGGGGGATTGGGAATGACGGGACAGATGGAAAGCGTGACAGAAGAACGAAAGTGTGGCAGGAACCTCTTCACGAAACGTCAGGGCATTACCTTTGCTTCCACCCTGAAAAACACTACCAACAGACAGACGGCCATTTTAACAGATAAAAGCGTGTAAAAAGTACAATTTTAAATTCTATTTTACACATCTGACACTAAAAGTAAATAACAAAGAAAGCATAAAATGAAAAGGAGTAGATGTTATTCGACTTATTAAAGAGCTGTATGAGTGGAGTTATGTGCATTTGTGCTGGACTAAAGCACTAGATATGTCCAAATGCATTTAAGGACTAAAGGCATGAAATACTGCCATCATCAAAGCCTTTTGGAAATTTAACTTTCACGTTTAATAGAATACCAAGGATCTTTATCCCAAAGGTACAGCTTTCAATGAACAGGTGCTCTATAGAGACTAAGACATTTTTCTAAATTAAGAGGTTTATATTTTATTAATATGTCACCTTTGTAATAATTGGCCAACTTCGTCAGTGAATCTACTAGAAACATTCCATGCTTACCGAGCCCCAAACACAGTTCATGCGAATCAGGGCTTAAGGCTTGTGGAACTGGGAAGTGAAAGTTTGCCCTGGGTGTTTTTTTTCTAGCTACGAGGTGGGATTTGATTCACCGCACGAAACGAAGGGCGGTTCTACGGCGGGCGTCCCGTAAAGGTCATCAGGATTAGAGGCGCCCGATCGATCTGCCGAGGACCGGAAGCGTCCGTCCCGCGTCTCCAGCTCGGCGGCTCGCGGCCCCGCTCTGGGAGAACGCCGCTTCGGCTCGTTTGGGTTCGTTCTCCCGCCGGGGTAAAAGAAAGGGTGACTCAACCACCCCCGACACCCGGCGTCGCACCTGAGGTCCGAAGGCACGGGGTCAGAGGTCAAGGCCTTCGCCGTTCTCCTTTTTCCCGAAACCCGGTAAAAAAAACCGAAACGGAACGACGGTTTCGACACGAAGGCGGCGCGGCTGAGGTCGCGCCCTGCCCCCCTGCTCTCGATCGTTTTTTCTGAAGTGCGATTGGTTATTAATCAATGTTTGGCACGGCCAGAAACCGGCACTATTGGAGCAATATCTTTGGCTCAATTCTGACAATGTAACCACTCCGAATGATCACAGCGTTACAGAGTAGCAAAGCACAAGGCGTCGCTGATACCTCCCTAGGGTAATTCCAAGGGTAAATGTCTGTGTGTTCTATTTCCATTTCACTATTTTGTGGTAGGCACAAAAGGAGGTCACCAATTTTTAATTTCCTCTCCTGTCTCTCTCCTCAGACACTATTGCGAACAATCTAATAACAATCTATTTTTTAGGAGCACAACTTCACCTTTGAACCTAAACGCTGTGAGTAATTATTAATGCCGACTCTGATCGATTAGCTGGCTAACCAAGGCTACCTGTTATATAGCATGAAGCACAGAATATTGCACATAAAGCACAAAACATTATGAAAAACACACTCGTAGCATGAGCCACTGTTTTAGCCAAGAGGTGGTTTTGGCGGGCATAAATAAAAGATGATTGTATGTGATAAAAAATATGCCAAAACAACACTTATCCACACTCCAGTTAAATCCTTTACTCTAATGCCATTGGGAATGTTTGCATTGCAGACTGAGAAAGTGCCAATTTCACTGAGTGCAATTTTACTGTATGCAGGTGACTATTTGATGATGTTCAGATGTGTGCATTTGTGCTTTCAGACATGTCCAGATACGTTTCATACGGACATGAAAGGACATTCAAAGTACCTCTCTGCATGGATGCCAAAATTCGAGGGCAATGTAGTTATGACCAGGGTGAAATTCGTACTGCAATAAATGCCCTCGTCCATGGCAACCCACATCACAAATTACACGGTACCTTCATCCTTCACAAGACACCTAATGCTCTCAAGTTTATACAAGCCCACGGATTGAATTCATTCTGCAACACATACGATACATGATACAAGACTCTCCCCATCGTGGGCCATCGTGGGCCAAAAGCCAGCCGCAGTTGAAGCAAACCTCTCCAGCTACACAGGCTTGAAGTCAGCCTCCTCCCTACCGACACTGCCGCCTGTCTGTCTACCAACACACCGCCTGCCTCACAACATAAACTCAGCGTCATGTATCTGAGCTACGTTGAGAGTCGCAAAGAAATTTTTTAAATAATGTACGAGGACACGGGACAGTGACAGGCCAGGCAGTACAGATTTGGGAAGATCAAGCGCTAACCCCCCACCCCCTGCCCCGCACTCAGGGCTGGCGAGGTCAGGGGCGGGTCTAGATAAGTGGCCTTGCCTTTTTTTGTTTTTTTGTTGTTGTACGGCGCAACTAATCCAGTTTGAAATATGCGCACCGACTCCCTTCTGCTGAAATACACAGATCCCGGGGCCATTATGCTGATGGCACTGTATGTGTTCATTTAATAAGCCGCCGTCCTTGTCCTCAAACCGCAAGCCCCCTTTTAAGAGTTTCTCTGGAGTGTGGAGGAAGCAAACAAGCCAGATGTACGTGTAATTATTCTCATAAATTCAAAGGACAGCTCAAGATGCACAAGAAATCACAAAACGGAAGGCCGGGAGCAGGGAGACAAGGTCTGCCATACACGAGAGAGTGGAGGAGTTTTATTTGGCCTACATTAAAACAGCAAAAATAATTCTAACATGTAGTTTTCATTTATTATTTTTATAGTTATTTTGGTATGTGATATGTTTCCATCGGATTAGGTCATTTTGGGTACGTATCGGAATACATTCTGATTCATATGATGATGCAGTTTCGAATTTTTCAAGCTCTGTGTTAGCGGTCTGTATTATTGCGGTTCGTGGAGAGCGAATGACAGAAAACAAAGTTCAGTTTTTCTGGACCGAAATACGTGAACAGCAGGTGCGCGAGACTGCTGAGGTGCCCGGACGAGAGTTTGGCTCGGCGTTACAGGAGCCAAGGTGAGAGGAGGTGCCACACAAACAGGTGCGTTTCCACACTCTCAGTCTCTGGCAGAAGCTGGGCTGTGACTACCCGAATGAAATGGGGAGCTCATTCCACCCCTTGGGGGGGGGGGGGGGGTCAGGATAAAGCAGAGATGTGTTCCAGAGCCGGGCCCATTTTGGGAGGGGGCACTAAGGCGGTCAGTGGATGCGAGCCGCAGTGTCCCAGCAGGAGTGTGGAGTCTGATAAGAGATTTTCGGTAAGAGTATGATGTCCCTCTTGTCGCGGCGTAGGACAGGACTGGAGATTTGAGTTCCATTCCGGTCATAATCGGTATCCAGTGGAGGGGGATTTGGAGAGACGTCACGTGACGCGAGAATTTTGGCGGACTGTCAATCAGACGAGCAGAAACATCCGGAAACAGCAGGAGGGGACAGACTGCACCTGCAGTCAGTTCCAGTGGCTGTACTGCCTCAATTCCCAATAAATAATAAATTTGCTCACGGTGGTACATATGAAAGTTTTTCCACCTCCCCGACAAGACCAAACAATGGTTGCATGCACAGCATTATATATTTATCCATGACAGAAATACAATTCCATGCTAGGTCTGCTTCAGGACAAAATCCTGCCAGGTAATGTTTTCTAGTGTATTGTTGTCCAGTTTCTTTTTGCAGCAATCCATCTAATTGATTACAAATCCAAAACACAACACACATACATTCATATACTTAAATTTGCAGTCACTGCCAAGTTGAATCACCAGCCTCAGATAGCTGAAACAGGGCTGTTGGGTGGCACTTCCAAATAAAGCACCAGCATGCACCCTCTTTTGCTTTAATAAGGAAAATAATCAGATAAAATGTAGACTTTGCAAGTCTTCACTCTGCAAAAAAAAAAGTCAGTCTTAGCAAGTGTTTTATTCTTGTAATGAGACTTAAAATCCTATTTTTTCTCAAGCAGAAAAAATGTGCTTGTTTTAAGTTACTTTTTGCTTGACACGTGAAATTGTCTCACCTCAATGGCAAGCTTTTTGTCTTAATTAGCAAAAAGTTAACAGAAGTACGATTTAAAGTCTAAATATAAGACTGAAATACTCATTAAAACTTCTTTTTTTTGGTTTTTGCATTGCATAAATTGATTAAATTGGTCAGGATATAAATACATACTGTGTGTGTGTGTGTGCATGTGCGTGTGTGTGTGTGCATGTGTGTGTTTTAGATGCACATCCCAGTGTCCTAATGGACTTTAATGATTTTCTCATGTCTAGACGAGCTGCCACTCACTGTTCTGCATCTTCTGATCTGGTGTCTGAAGCTGCGAAGCCAGGCGAGTATGACCGACAGACCAGAGGAGAATCACGGAGGAAGTACAGGACAAAGCGGGACCTCTCAGCGAGGGGGGGGGGGGGGGGGGGGGGGGGGGGCGAAAGGGAGAGTCGGTGGGCGGAGTCCCACGACGACGGCACATTTAAGGGGACGGCTCCACGGGACGAGGGGCGGCGGCACCCAAGCTTCCTGTGCGCTCATTTGTGAAGGTTACCGTGATGGAAGGTGAGCAGTCATCCCGCAGACGTCCGCCTTGTGCTCCCTGCTAATGAGCCCGTAGGAAACCTTTCATACCGCGGCTTCCATGGCAACCCTCCTTCTCTCCCCCCCCCCAACAGCCATTCGTCTAAGCCGGGGTTATTTCTCCAAACCGCGGTCTGGCCAATCTACCGCGACTCGAGCCAAATCTCCACCGTGCCAGCAAACTGGGTAATTAACAGCCCTAATGCAGATCCCGCCATCCTTACCGGCGGGGATGGAACCTACGGACGCCCTCGCTCAGGAGAACAGGCTGTGCTCAAATTGTTTTTTTTTGGTTTGTTTTTTTTTTAGCCTGCTATTATTTGTCGGGAAATGTGTGAGTGTGTCCTTGAATGGTGTTTGTTCAATATATGCCTCTGAAGGGAGATTGGGACAAAAAACATTTTGCATCTTTAATGGAACGGTAATAACTGAGTATTTTCGCCAGACATTTTTTACTTCCTTGTATAATTTTGAGAAAAAAAACACTTTGGTCCGAGAAATACATCGCGTACCTTTTGATTGTTACACGAAGAACCATAACAAACATATTTATTAGTGAAAACAGTGATAATATTTGCCCGTCAATGTCAACTTGACATGGTTATTGCAAAAAAAAAAAAAAAAAAAGACAAAACAGTGAAATGGGAAAGCACTTGGCATCTTCCACATTATATTTATAATTTATTCTTTTTACCTGCCAATTATTGTTGTTTTAGATGAAGAGGAAGTACACAGGTGCAAGATTGGGGAGGGTGGCTCCTGTACAGATGGGCGAAGGAGACTTTGACCCCACTCCCCCCGCTCCCAAATGGGGGCTGGAACTCTGGCGCTCGCTGCAGAGGGACCCATCTGCCTCTGCTCACCGAGAGCTCCTCCGGCCGTTTGCTTGTCTGTTTTCCGCGGAGGTTCGCCGGTAGGTACGCACGAGGCTCTGTTCTGATTTCAGCGCGCGGGAGAGAGGCCTTGCGCGCGCGGTAGAGCCGCGGCGAGGGTCGCGAAGGCTACCCCGGCCCCCTCGGCTCACGTGGCGGCCCCGCCCTAATCGCAGCCGCGCCCCGCCGACGCTTCCGTTCCCGACGTCAGTGAGCAATCTTCCCTAATGGCCCGCCGGGGCGCGGGGTGCAGTCACGCCGTCATCAGCTCCCCAGACTTCCGCAAACAGCCAGCCACACGCCGGCCGGTCGGAGAGAAAAAAAAAACAAAAAAAGCGGCATCCTATGAACTGAGACCGATACAAACCGCGGCGCGGCCGTCTCACGGAGGCTACGATCACATCAGAATCGGCGGAATGAGCGGCGGAAACCCGTTACGGCTGAAAGTTATGACCGCGCGGCAGTTGTTTGTTATGTTCCAGCGCAAAAGGTTAACAGCTTTGGCACCGGGTGCATATTTTATGATGATGGAAGGTTAGAGGCCGACTCTCGCGCTGAAAGTTTACTCCGGTTCTTCTCTCCGACTCGTAATTGTTAGGAAACATCTGGGCTGATGGCAGTTTGGGGGGGGGGAGGGGGAGTAGGGTAGATTTATATGTTATGAGCTGCTATAAAAAGGAAATATCGTGGAAACTGATGTTTGTGGGTACATCCATTGTCTGTCCACAGCACTCAGCTTCTCTGGTAATTCAATGTCTGAAGGTCTCTTCACACCGATACATAATCAAACAAACACCGGGGATGGATAATAATGCTTCGTGAACAGCATTACCTCATTCGCACCTTTGAAAGGTGAATGAGGCCCACAGCCAAGCACCCTGTAGAGACGAGATGGATTATTACTCAGACAATATTAACGATACTGTCTCTCAATGCGATCAGCAGTTTCACACAGGCAGAAACCATTGCCACACTATTATCAGTATTACCACACCGTTAAACAGTACTGTTGATAAGGAGGGGTAACAAACTAGAGCCAGCAAACTGGAAAGAGTCACCATATGAAACACGGTTATGACCAATCCGGTGACAATTGCATTCTATGGGCTATATAGTACAATGGGAGATTCTGTATGTGCCTGCAGTGTCACTGGAAGAGGCCAGTTCTGCAGTAACCTGAAGTGCCATAAAGGTTCCAGCACTAATGCTACGACCTGCTCTACTCCACAAAACCAAAAAATAAAAGAGAATGTACAATTCTTTGGGTGCTGCAAACCTGTATAGGCTCCAGCACCCCCCGTGACCCTGCCCAAGAGTAAGCGGGTATAGAGGCTTGTCATCCTTTTTTAACATTTTTTGGGACTTTCAGCACCCATCCATCCATCCATCCATCCATTAATCTGTAGTTTCAAGTCAAGGTTCCAGCAGGCGGCATCGAGGCCGACGGGCTTAGCTAGCACGCGCGGTGCGGCCTTCGCCGAGCGACTGTAAGCAATTGATCATCTTCCTCCGGCGTGACTTATCGGTTATAGTATGAGCGAACGGGTTGCTCACGGCCTTTCAGTCGTATTAATAAACTTAATTAAAATCTATCGCATTTCATTTCATTGACCGTCGCCTCGAGGAGAGCCGGGACAGGTCGTAATGCAGGGGCGCGTGCTAGCAGTCACTGCCAGTACTGTTAGTTGATTGCCCGCCTGCGTAGAGGGCTTGCCGTGCTGTGCTTTGTCACGCACGGTGCCACCCTCAGCCAACAGACGGCAAGTACGCTTCACCTCACGCCCGTTTCCTGCCTCTTATTGTATGATTTACAATCCTTGCACTTTTTTTTTTCTTCCCATAGAAACCCACAACTCTGCCATATTGATCGTACTGTATACGGGTCTGTTTCACGGGGCCAATCAACTGTAGGGGATTGTAACACATGACACTGCCCATCATTCTGTGTCATAAACTTACGGCTTGCTTGTTAGGAACATGAAGAAAAACAGAATCAACGTTGACCGCAACAGAGACCAATCAACAGGGACATTTAGCCAGTAGCCAGACAGAAATCTCAGTGGACACTGACGCACAACCCAGCGTTGGACACGCTACACACAGTCTCAGCTTCAGACAGCCACAGCTAACCCAGACTGAGACAGCCTAACAGTCACACCACTAACGCATCCAAGCCGGTATCCCGCCCGCCAAACAAGACACAATGGACCCTGTCCCGCCAGGTTCAGACACTCTTACTGCACAATAACCTACTTATGGGACAAATGCACCATGGTGCGTTTTTACTGAAATGAGCTCTATCGATCTGCGCTGTTTGATGAGGATGAGCTAACAGGTTGCTAATTGTTTGATAAGTATGAAACACACAGAGATGCTCTTGAGAATCCTTTACTTTCATTGAAAGGTCCAATAACCCCCTTTAACTTATTTATGATGACCCATTCTATATCATGCTGTAATAACACACACAAAAATGTGTGATCTGATATGCTAACCTTACAGTATCCTTTGCACAAGGTTCATATCAGTGCATTTATTAAGAAGGTAGCAGATGGGGAAGTTGTAGCCAGTACTCCTATAATGGGAAAGTTGTATGATGGAAAGCAACACGTAATATTATTATTGGGAAGCGATGAAGCCAGTTCTTGTCATACTGGGTCTGTGGAAACTCCTGTGTACCCAAGTGTCCATTTTCCTCATTTATCCTGATTCATATATTTTAGTAGGCTCATGACTTACAGGCATTTCAAGGTTTAGGAGCTTGAATGAAGGACATTTTGGATCCCATATAATGAAGCTCCAGTCCACTAAAACTAGTTTTTCATGACAGAGACTGAGCTGGAAGGTATCCAAAGACTTGGTCTGCAGCCAGATTTGTAATAAAACACTTACTTCAGTAAATTTCTCCGTATTACTGCACATTTTATGTTTGTACTCTGGAGAAAAGAGCTTGTCCCCCCTTTACCTCAAAACTTCAACCTTCAAAAAAGGTTTCTCATGGCAAATCTAACTTGACAAATCTGACCACTGTTTGAGAGTGAAGCGTTTTACGCTGATAAAGTGAACTTGTATTCAAAAGTGGAAAGCTGTCTGTTTTTTATTCATTAATTTTTCCTTGCACATTTTGGCTGTATTGTTTGTATTAACATTACGGACTACAGTTAATCAATACATGTCAGACAATTACTATACATCTTACCTTATTACATTTGCATCGCTACAAAACAAACACTGTACACACTCCACTGTATATACTAAGCTTAAAAGCAGAGAAAGAAAGTCCTAAACTAGACAACAATTTAAGAGATGGCCCATTATGTATGCCCAACGGGACATTTTGCAGCTCATTAAGGGAGTCAATTTAAGTGAGAGAGTACACTTCACAGCCCAGATACAATATGTGCTCCTTTAATACACACATAAACATTCAACCGTACAAACACACACACACACGTATGCACATATTTCTCACACATACATACACACAAACACACACACTCACCCACACACACACACCCACGCATGCATGCATGCACACAATTCTCTCACACACAATTCTCACATCCACAATTCTTCCTCTCCTGTGGTTCAAGTCCCAAAATGGCGGCACCCTTCCAATCTCAACCGTGTTCACTGGGCCAGTCTCAGAGCTCTGAGCTCACAGAAAGCTCTGGCTTTCATTTCACGTTCAGCACTTGCCAACATCCAGGCACAGTGTCCACCATGGCTTATCTACCTTTGTCACGACAGGCTGGGATTCTCCCAGGCCCATTAGAGCCATCTTTGTTTTCAAGATGGCCGTATCAGCTATCTACAACATAGTGGTCAGTTAACTTCATTCAGCCCGTTTTCAAACCGATTTCCCACCGGAACTAAGCTGAAAAGCTTGGTTTCTGACTTAAATGATCTATATGAAAAATGCAGGTCAGTGGACTATTATTCCTGAATATTTACCAACTCCTTTAGCAGAATGACAAAGAGTACTCACAAGTAGCTACTGCAGAATACATAAATGCTGGACTACACCTGTATGAATGTGTGTTTGTGTGTGTGGGAAAGGGGGGCAGTGGGTTGTGTGCATGTGAGTGTGTGTTCGTGTGTCTGTGCAGGCAGGGGGATGGGGGGTTGGTTGTGTGCATGTGTGCATGTTTGTGTGTGTGTGAGAGTGAGTGAGTGTGTGTGAATGTGTGTGTGTGTGTGTGTGTGTGTGCATGTCTGTGCAGGCAGGGGGTGAGGGGTTGGTTGTGTGTGTGTGTGTGTGTGTGCGTGTTTGTATGTGTATGTGTGAGTGAGTGTGTGTGTGAATGTGTGTGTGTGTGTGTGTGCATGTCTGTGCAGGCAGGGGGTGAGGGGTTGGTTGTGTGTGGTGTGTGTGTGTGTTGTATGTGTATGTGTGAGTGAGTGTGTGTGTGAATGTGTGTGTGTGTGTGTGTGTGTGTGTGCATGTCTGTGCAGGCAGGGGGTGAGGGGTTGGTTGTGTGTGTGTGTGTGTTTGTATGTGTATGTGTGAGTGAGTGTGTGTGTGAATGTGTGCACGTGTGTGTCTATGTGTGCGTGTGTGTGCGTGTCTGTGCAGGCAGGGGGGTGAGGGGTTGGTTGTGTGTGCGTGTGTGTGTATGTGTGTGTGAGTGAGTGAGTGAGTGTGAATGTGAGTGTGTTTGTGTGTGTGTGTGTGTGTGTGTGTGTGTGTGTGTGTGTTTGTGTGAGTGATTGTGCGTGTTTGTGGGGGAGTGGGGGTTGAGTGTGTGTGTGCGTGTCTGTGCAGGCAGGGGGGTGAGGCGTTGGTTGTGTGCGTGTGTGTGTGTGTGTGTGTGTGTTGAATATGCTCAAGCGAATGCATGATTGCACGACTACACTAGCAGTGCTAATAGGGAAGCTTAGTGGCTTCGCCTGCACTGAATTTTGATCCATAACTACTTCGGTGTCTTTTGTCATATGATCGCTAAAATGATGACATGCACAGCTGCCCAATAAAACACATGCTCTCATTAGTGAAACAGCAGGGTATTGGAAAGTTAGCTGTGTAATTACAACAGAAAAAAAGCACACGGAAAGGTCGCTGGAGCATAGTTTGAGAAATTCCTCAAGAGATTATCCAATACATGAGGGATTAAGTTCAAAAGCCCCTTTAAGTCCTGAATCATAGCGTTTTCGTGCCCCTCTCCCTCCGGATTTCACAGTAAAGATCAGAAAGTACATGAGCAACAACGCTTTATCTGTAAGATCCTTTTCAACGGCGCAGGTATTCGGGAGAAAATTTAACCCGGGAATAAGAACCAAGCATTAAATATTCCATTTACACTTTACCAGGTTTTCATCTAATGCTCGTCCGCAACCGAAAACCCATTATGTATTAATTAATTCCTGCACGCCTTAAGGCACTAGCCACGGCTGCAAATGCAAATCACGTTTCGTAAATCCTGCTGTAGCAACTCCGAGAAAGAAGCCACTGATGCTTTTGTAAACTTACAGATCCAAGAACTTTTTAACTCACAGCTTTTCCCTTTCCTTTGTGTCATTTTCCTGCGAGGTTTGTGTCAGGCTGCAGGAAATCTAAAAGAATTGGGTTTGCAGCGTTCCTTTTTTTCCCTTACCTTTCAGTTTTACGCCTTTTATTACAATAAGCAAGTTAATTTTAGCAACAACAGACAGCATAACCGCGTTTAAGCGGTGAAAAACTCTTAGCACTTGAGGAAATTTAATATCCAAAGTTGAGGACAAAGCACGCAGAAGATGAAACTAGAGGCTTTCTTAGTCATAATCAAATTTTTGTGTCAAGAAAAAACGCAATAGAGAATAGCCTAAAATATATATGCGTGATCTCTCATGTAAATACGGATTTCCTGTAATAATTTGTCCAACAGAATGACACAAAGTAGAATTAATTTGCTCCAACAAACTTAAGAAATGGCTGTATTATTCCTCCCACACCACACCACTGTGTAAATCTGCTTATTCAGACTTTAAACAAACCCCTCACAGCAATATGTTCGGTGTTAAATCAACTCTTACAGATATTATATGGCCGGAGTGGACTCACAAACTGTTAGAGTTGAATTAACACTGAGCATATTGCTGTGCTTGTTCAAAACTACAGGGTCAACAAGATACCACCACTCTCATTTCTCCATCGTTTCAGAAATCAACCTACACAACACTGAAAAAATTAGCTTCACAAAAGGACACATTTTTGACATCTTGCCTTCTCTGAAGAGTCTAGCCACCTTTGGCATGGTCATGACCCTGAATTGTGACCTTGCATCGTCACAAAATGAGCTACTAAGCAGCCCCAGAAGACTGAGCTCCCAATTATCCACGAAAGTTCCACAAAAATAAAACAAAGTCAAACTTAAATTTCCCACAAACATTTTCTGAATGAGAACATAGTTCTTGTCTTACAAACAGAGCCACATGACACCCATTGATGAGGCTTCACCGTGGGGCTCATCGCTCATTTCCTGGTTCTGTGGTAGCGATGCATCCTGGTCAGTGCCTATGCCATCAATCTAAAAGTTCACTAATGCAAGGGAATGCATTTTATCTTAGAAGAGCTAAACCTGTGTTGCTCAATGTTGACTGCAAAATGCATGGGCGTACATGATTCCAGCAACTCTATAGCTGCCACACCTATAAACCTTTCATTTCAACATGTCACATTTGATATGAATGAAAAACCTTGTCACTATAAACACTACATGAAATTGTGTTTCATCTTTTTACTACAAATTCTTACCACAATTTTTCCAAATGTATAATTCCCTTTTTTCCCCCCGCAAATTTGAAATTCCCAATTGCACGGGCAGGACAGCCTGTTCACTAAAACCTCATCCATCAATTCAGGAGCGCACAGCATGCACTCCCCTCTGAAACACATGCTGCTGGCAGTCAGTTCCACTTCCCCACTCGCCAGTCCACTTGCGGAGCTGGAGCTGGAGCTGGAGCAGCCGCCGCCGCGGACGGTACCCGCCACGCGCCGCTTTCGCCAATGGACCGCGGGTGTCCGATCAATCTAAGCGGGTCACGGGCGTGCGATAAGGCGTGCTAGTCCCTCCCTGGGAGACGCTGCGGACGATTATGCACCGCGCCGCGGGGGCCACTGGCCACAGTTGCCTAAAAGGCCCGGTCTGGATTCAGTAGAGCCCATCCGCGCGCTGGAACAAATCCTTAACAGGATGAGCCACCCAGCAGCCCCATATTTCATTCTGACAAGGCAGCAAAGAAATTATTTTAAAAACCTACAGCCTTCCTGGGTGTCAAAAAGTACCAGAAATGATAATATGTATATTCTGTACATAAACTACAAAAAAAAAATTATATATTCACTGTCTCGTAAAATGAAATTTCCCTTCAGCTATAGCAAGCTTCTCATTTTTTGGTAAACAAATTGTAACTCATTCTTCCAGAAACAAGATGCCAGTACAGCCTCGTCAGTAAGCCACCCGTTTAGCAACCATTAGTGATAATCCTGCCGCGATATCTCAATCTTCTTAATTAGTCAATTCACATGTATTATGTTCAGTCGTAAATCAATGTAGAGTGTTTTTATTTCTAGAAAACATTTTTGCCATTTTATTCAGATGCATAATGATGACCGCTACCTACAGTTCACTGGAGGGGCAAAGGGGTGGGGTGGGGGGGCATTAGGGGTTCCCCAACACTCAGAAGAAAAAATAATTGTAATAAATCTTGTAAATTGTGTACACTCAAATTCTTATCTCCTCATCTCTCTGAAGCATAAAAGTCTTTATGATTGTCCCTTTAAATCAGCATCATGTTAAGAACCAATTAGCATCTAAACACCTGTAAACATTTAGTAGGGCCTATATGTGCCACGAAGGAAATGCATTGGTACACCGTCGTGCTTGCACATGCACACTCATAGACATGAGTAGACATGCATATACAAAGTACACATGTAGACACACATGCATATACATACAGTACATGAACATCTATGCAGACATGCATGTACACATGTTAGCACACATTTGTCAGAAATGTAAGACTCGAGGATATCCTCGAACCGACAGTGCCGTCCGTATTTGAACGCTGACACTTTTTGTTGTCGTTTTGGCTCTGTACTCCAGCAGATTGGATTTGAAATTTTGAGGACAATGAATATGAGGTTAAAATGCAGACTGTCTGCTTTAATATGAGGGCATTAACATCCATATTGGACAATCCAGGTTAGCATTTACACCCCTTTTTATACACAGTCTCCCCATTTTAGGGGACCAGACATAATTGGACAAATGAATGAACATAATCTGAAGCAAAGTCATCAAATTTAGCATTTGGCTGTGTATCCTTTGCATTCGCTGACTGACTGAAGTCTGTGACCCATGGATATCATCAGACATTGGGTATCTTCCCTGGTGATGCTCTGCCAGGCCTATACTGCTATCCTCAGTTTCCATATTTTTGGGGGGACTTTCTGGTATCAGTCTTCAACAAGTAATTAGTGATTGACTTAGCCAGTCAAGAATATTCCACTATTGAGCCCTGCAAAAACTCCTTGTTTACTTTGGCGGCATGTTTGAACTTGTTCTCCTGCTGCAAGGTGAAGCGCCATCCAATTAATTTTGCGGCATTTGCTTGGGTTTGAACAAACAATGCTTCTGTGCACTTCACAATTCATCCTGCTGCAGGTGTCAGCAGTCGCATCATCATCATCATCATCATAAAGACAAGTGAGCCAGTTCCAGTGGCAGCCATGCATGCCCAAACCATAACATTACCGTCCACAATGTTTCGTAGGTGAGGTGCCTTGCTTTAGATCATGAGCAGTTCCTTTCTTGTTCCACACTTTCCTCTTTCCGTTACTTTGATAGGTTAATACCCATCACGTGTCCATAAGACTTTGTTCCAGAACTCCTCAGTTTTTAACGCACTTTTTTATCAGTCTAACTAGGCCATTCTGTTCTTGAGGCTTCTAGCAGTGAACCCTCTGAGGTCGCGCCAGTGAGGTCTTCTCTTTGTGGCAGTGTTAGACACATCTATTCCGACATCATGGGCATTGTTCCACATTTTTTGGCAGCTGAAAAGGGGTTTTTCTTCACAATAGAAAGTATTCTTCGGACGTTCGCAACAGTGGTCTTCCGCGGTCCAGCAGATTGCTTGCCCTTGCTGAGCTCACCAGTGTGTTCTTGCTTCTTTAACAATGTACCAAACAGTTGATGTTGACTCAACCAATGTTTTGGCTACGCCTCAATTTAGCAATCCCTTTATTCCGAATTTTCAGCCTCACAATGGAGTGCATTACCGGCACTGAAACACCTTTGGTCCCTTTTTTTTTTGGTGTGTTATAGGTGTCTGTTGTACTTTACTTTTTATACTTCTATTATTAATGGGGTTTGGAGGGAGGAAAGGAGTAAGGGAGGGCATATAAACAAAAAATGTTATTCTATGCTGACCATAAATAATACAGCATCTGATTGAATAAAATCCAATTGAAAAAAAGAAGAACCCATTAGCAATCATTTTGAGGGTCTAGAAAGCTATTGTTTACTGGGCCATGCCCGCCAGCTGGAAGCACTTGGTTATTAGGTAGGTCACTGTATCCTGCTCGCAGTGAATGAACCAAACCCCCGAAAAAAACAGAAACAGCACAACCAACAAATTTCCCCTCAGAGCCTTATGAAAAATATGAATATTTAAAGGCTAGCAGAGACAAAACACAACTCAGACACTGCATTCTGAGGAAGATTGATCTCTCAGGTGCACACACGGAATGAGTGTGATGACACTATCTGACATTCTGACACGACTGACATGCTAACCGGTTACCCACTGACTGAGGCAAATGGCTATTTAACCAATCAAGTTAGCAAACCAGCTAATCATCAAGTTACTTACCACAGTCAGTACCTAATTTATGTTGGGGGTAAATAAAAACTGAACCAAAAATATCATCTGACACCATATTAGAAAATAATCTCATATTTTAGAATAGCTAAAATTGTTAATCTATTACAGTAATTTAAATGTTATAAACATTCTAAATTCAAGATATTACAGTTTCACAAGGTTCATAATTTGCTGAAATTCACAATGCATAGTATGGGTGGATGTGTAGCACATAGTTGTGACAACTGTACTAACCAAAAAACTACAGTTCTACTTGTTGTTCAAATATGTCGTAAGCACAACATGTCACCATGACACTGCTTTGGCATTACGGTGGTTTTGACTAAGATTTGTAACTGGCTTCCAGCTGTGCAAATCAGCATCTATCTGCACTTAGTCCATGAGCAACCGGACATCGGCAATCTCTCACTAAATTCCAAAAAACCTCACAGAACTCCCACACAGCACTGCTGAATTTCAGTGTGGTGCCTGTTCAACTGTATGAAATAAATACAAGCTGTATATACGACACAGGGAAGCATCTAAATAAAACAAACATATTGAAAGGAATATGACAATTTGTCTGTTTAAAGGAGATTCACAGCCTTATATAAAGGCAAGGGACTAGTCATGGACATATGTATTTATCATTCATCTCACATTAAAAAAGGCTACAGAGCACCATGTTTAGGTCAGTTTTATCTGATAGAGTCCTAGTGTTGCAATGACAAATCGATCAGCAAGTTGGGAGTGGTCCATTTTGTTCATCTGTTATCTGAATTTTTCTAAATTATACAATTTGCCCTCACTAGCCACCTTGGTATCTTCGTTTTTTATTTCATCCTCCGTTTATTTTTTTCCTATACGCATTACTTCCGTATTGATGTGGCAGGTCTGAAATGATTATTTTGGGAGGAAAGCATTTCAGGCATGTGATAGATTCCACTGTTTACATTGCATTTCAGCAGAAGCTCTCTTATCCGGACTGACCTCTGTGCATATTTTGCACTAAGGTGCACTTACACTGCTGGATATTGCACTGAAGCCAGTGAGGTTACATAACTCGCTCACGGGTGCAAAGCCAGGGCCTCAGCAGGGAATCGAACTCGCAACCTTTGAGGTTACAAGCCCGGCCCCCTAAAATTATACCACACTGCCGTACTCCCACTCACCTTCAAAATGCTACTTCCACATTTTATAGTCATCTGCCTTTTCATAAAACGTCAGTGATTTGCTTCATTTATGGACATGGTATGTACTCATATTCCTTGTAATCATAACCCAGTTGGCCCAGAATTAGCCAAATGTGCTTTTTATCAGTTGGCCTGATGTATTTTGGCAAAGCAAAGGGCTGCCAAGCATCACCTAGGCTCCAGCCTAATGGCATAATAGGGTTCTTTTGGGTGTGCTCTCGGCTGCCTTTAACAGGCATTGCAACACAGACAGAGAAATGCAAGGCATCATAAGAATCATATAACTTTGTGACACATGTCCTGTACATTTTTATTAAAGCCAGTGTATAGTATAAGGGAAAAATGATTCTCTCTTGACAAAGAAAAAAAAAGTATCTTTATTGCAATGATGACAGCAGAGAGAAATAATAGGGGGGGAAAAAAACCAGACCACACTCAGTGGAGTCTCCCTGAATGCGGAGAGGACACGAAGACAGATACCTATTCCATTTAGGGCGCTTTGTCTTAGAGATGCGTTCCCCCATTAATTAGGTTAAAACATTACACCTTCGAAGACGCACGTACGCGTCACTTAGGCACAGCGACGAGCGTAGCTGAATCTCAAGCCTCGTCGGCTGGAATAGCTCCTGGTCACTCACTCCTGGTCATTATCCTAGAATTGATTGCCATGCCCGTCGCTTGTGAAACGTTGTGTGTGCTTACGCTTAGCAACTACGACAAGTCGGCCAAAACTATTTGCAAATCAATAGAATGTCACTTTGCAGCCTACCCTGGGCTTTCCTGCACAGAATGTTCAGACACGCCATGTTCCCAAACACAAAATCTGCTTTGTTAGGATGTAGACATTCTGTGACCGGTGTGGAACCAGTGAATTCTTTTCAAATGTATGCACTCTGTACTTTTTTTCACGCTTCAAAGTCTTAGGTGGATTGTGCAAAGCTATTATTAAATGCAGTTAAACTTCGGATCTGTGAGAATGTGATGCAAATGTGGCAGCATATTTTTCATATAATACAGCATAAACAGAAGAGCAAGAAGTTTGAATCTGAGCAATTTTTTACTGTATGTTTTTTTCTTTGAGCATGTCTTCAGTTAAGTTTTTCTTTCTTTTTTCTGTAAATCCTTTTTTTTATATAAAGTTCAATAAGTGAAGGAAGACAAGGAGGAGCCAGCACGCCGAATCTGGCTTTTTAACGGCCTGACCCCGGAATATAAGCGGTGTTTATTTTAAATCTTTCAAGCAGCACAAGAGGCACTTCAAAGCGGGGCTGAAAGAGATCTCAGTGTCCCCGTCGGAGGGTGCTGACAGCATTAACATTTCGTGCACCTGGACCCTTTCAGAGGGTTTTCATCGGGGTCTACGGCGCGCGAGATTGCCCGGGCCTCGTGTGGAAACCCGCGCCGTGGCAACTGGAGGTGAACACGAAGAAAAAAAAAAAAAAAAGGCATCGCTTCTCTCTCATTCGCATTCGCGCGGCGAAACGGGCGACGCGGCGAAGCGGTTTCGCTAGCCTGAAGATCACACGCCGGGCGCATGTAAATTAATTTGCGAAACCTCGCGCGGCCTTTGATGGGGGGAATTCGCGAGCGCCTGGAACAAACCTGCGGGATTCGCGGATAAATCGAATCGATTTTCAGAAACGCGACGCTCGGCTGATTCGGCGGCGGACTGCAGCGAAGGCGTAATCAAACGGCGCCGATAAGGGCGGGAACGTCTAAACAAACGCCGCTGCTCTTCTGCCATTAACCCTTTTAAAGAGCTGAAATTCAGACATGTAATTCGGAGATGTAATTCTGTACTGGCCAATCACCACCAAGGTGTCTCACCATTGTTGCTGTTACAATTCCAACGTTTTCCACTCCTGCCATATGCAGTTCACTATCATGTTAAAAATGCACCACAGTGTATTATGGTTATTGTTCAAGTACCTAAATAGTATTGAGCCTTGGTTCAGTAACACTGTGCATTACTGATAGCTGATGGTTCAAAAGCTTGTATTGCTTTGTGGGTACGATATATGAATCATCCACAAACTTTTGAAAGAGGTAGCAATTACTGTAGGTAACGGGCAGCACGGTGGTGCAGTGGCTAGCAAGAAGGATGTTCCAGGTTCGAGTCCCTGCCGGCCTCGATACTCCACGTGGAGTTTGCATGTTCTCCCCCTTTTCACGCGGGTTTCCTCTGCAGATTAAAATTTAGCCTCTCTGGCTACCTCTGACACATTTCTGTAAATGTGAATTGACCCTGTCAAATAAAATGAATAAATAAATAAAACTACTGTCACCTGCTGAGATGGTCCTCAGTCTTTGTTGTTCTTGAGGTCAGATGGCCTGGATGATGGAGCCTTCGACAGGCCCTTGATAAGAACTCACATTATTTGCCATTTTCTCATTGCAAGCCTCCAGGATATTGATATGAAGGACCCCAATACCACGGTTGCTATTGAGAATAGTTTATGGCATCTAGGATAACAGGGCATTTCTATCCAGAAACCCTAGCCTGGTTTGATCTTGTCTGATGAGTGTCAACAGAAGTTGGGTGTCAGGAGCTTTCTTGATCAAGCCTAATTTTATGTGGCGTTGGGCAGGCCTGACAGCTGAATGACCTCCAAACTTCAAGCAAAGATTTTCACCTGTAATCTGACTAAACTCTAGATGAATCATTTAATAGCAATGGTATGAAATGAATATACAGTACATAGTAACATTCTTCCTGCCTCTCGCCCAGTGCACGCTGGGATAGGCTCCAGCACCCCCCCCCCCCCAAACCCCCCCCCCCCCCCAGGAATAAGCGGGCACAGATAATGGATGGGTGTATGGATAGTGACATCCAAGAGCAATGGGCAATTATATATAAATGTATATGTGAAAGACAAAGCAGAAAAACGGGTTTGAAATTGCAAGCTGATTGTTGAACTGAGATGTCATTTTCTTTCAAACTCGTGAAGCTGAGTCTAACCATATTGCCATGGACATAAACTGAAATGCCCTCAAATCACATTAGTAAATTAGAAATCAATCAATGGTAGGCCGTCTGACAATTTAAGTGCTGTGTGTCATTTCAGATTGATGCTGCAGCCCATAATGGCTAGAAATCAGGGTTCTCCAAAGGCTCTGACATTACAGTAGCTTTTCAAAGTTGCTTGAATAGATAACGGAATCATTTTTTTAATTGAAGAGAGGAGACAAGTGTTCTTATCTTCTTTCCGCACCCGGGACCGAATGCTAGTCGGCTAACAATGATGAACGATGATGAAATTTAAAGTAACTACGTAATATACGTTCAAATACCGCTTACGAAAAAAAACCCTTATGAAGAGTCCAAACCCATCAAACATTTACTGCAAAGAAAATTGCTCGAAATTGCCAGAAATTGAAGTTTCGTGGACTGCTGCATCGCAGTGGCAGAACAAAGATTTATCAGGCAAGTGGCAGATCTATAATCTGTGATTACAATGTAGGCCGTAGATTTACTTTAATCCCAGCGTAAGGAGGCGCAAATCGGACGCGTCTGACGCATCTCCGGTGATTACTCTCCCTTCGGACCAGATTAGCATATTGCCGTAATCTAGCAGTTTTGCATCAGACAAGAGGCGGCAATAACCAGCGAAAGCAAAACCCGTGACAAACGCCTGCCTGCCCTCGGGCTCGTCACAGCTGGGCATCTGGGGAAGAGTCATAGCTTCTGAAACGAACGCGGAATAAAAAACAAACAAGCCCCGCTTCGATGTTAAACGTTTAAAAGCAAGGGGGGCTCAACTGTGTCTGTGCTTTTAAGGTCTGCATCTCGCCAATATCTTACGCAATGTTTTTTTCTTTTTTTATGCCATCAAAAGTGTGTTTCTTGTTGACTAGTGAATGAGTGCTCCCAAGTAAAATGATCAAGAAATGAAGACAAAATAACATCACATATGGCAGAAAGTACAGTGCTTGCCAAATAAAATAAAATAAAAAAAAACACTTAAAATCAAATGGAAAGACAAAGCATTTCCATACAACAGTAATCAAATAAAATCGCATAAACAAAATCTCAATTTGACGGAAGCCTTACATTATATATCAAATATAGAAAATGTAACATCTGCATAAACTAGTGGAAAAAGGGAAACGTGTAACTGTCAGAAATATAATATCGTGTGTGAAATAGTTTGGATAAAAAATCTGACGTGTTGTCTAATTTAACTGTTCACTGGGACATTCTCATAGCAGCCTAAAGCATAACAATTCAATTCTTTTACTCATTTGTGTCTACACTAGCAGTAGACTGGCATAACATCTTTTTATTCACCACATTGTTTTTCTTTTTCTCCCGGATTTGTTATGCCCAATTGTATTCCTGGGCCCATCCTTCACAGCAACATCCCCTGTGAACTGGAGCATGTGTAGAACAGTGCTCCAAAAACGCCTTCACCCCGCTGCCATTTCTATCCGCTCTGCAGCCCCCCCGCTTCCCTGAATAACCCACCCCCACCCCCCCCCAGCCCCCCAGCCCCCCAGCCCCCCAGCCCCCAGAGCGGTGCGGTGGCAAATTACGTGCGGCCCCTGGGAGGCTGCTGGCCACGCCCGGCACCGGTGTTGGCGTTTGATAGCAGACTGCGGGGGGGGGGGGTGACTCAGGCAGGCTGGCTGTCTCGCACCCCCGAGAGACCGCGGGTGTGTTTTCACGTCTCGAGCCCCAGACCGCTCAGAGAAGCCCACGGCGCCTCCGTCTCCTCGGCTCGGCCAGGGGAACCGCCGAAACGGAGGAAAACAAGTGCTTATTCGAAAAAGAAAAAGTGTCTATTAAATTCGGAACCTCGCGCCCAGCGAATTTACGCTTAAGCCTTGGAGCTGTCGCGTGAGCTTCTCCTCGCCCGTTGCTCCGCCTTCCCGGGGCGTGAAACAGAGCGGAAATCCGGGGTCAGAAGACGCGCCGCACCGTAGCGCAGACGCCGCACTCGACAAAAAAACTCCACGCCGCTAAGGACCGCCCTTTGAAGCCGCGTCCCGCGCGCTCCCAATCAGAATGCACGCACGTGGAGCGCCGCTCGTGCTCATAAATAATTGCGCGCGCGTTGCTGCGGGGTTTACAGCGTTTGAGGAGGAGAACGCACTCTGACCCGGAGATGAGCTGCCCCCGTTAACTCCTCGAGCGGGAGGCGCGCGTTCGCACGCGCTGAATAATGCATCGGCTCTTTCTAAGCTCGCGTCTTCCGTCGCCCACGCCATCGCAGCATCGCATGTGGTTCGCAAGTCAACAGTAACAATCCGAATAATAATAATAATAATATAATGATGTTTTATTTACATAGCACCTTTCTCAAACCCAAGGTCACTTTGCAGATGACATACCATCGTCTTGGGTGAAACATATACAGCGTGTGTGGTTGCCGTCTTACATTAAAATACTCACGCACTGGTAATGCACTGGTACACATAATACAAAATATGGGCAGATATTTTCCTTAGATTCTATGACAGCATGTGTATGAATCGTGTTTAAATCTGCTGAAACTATGTTGAAAAAAGGTACACGTGCAACTGCACGTAGACATGTCAACCAATATTTAAAGCAAAAGATTTCAAGCAAAACATTATGAATTTCATGACGACCTTGTCCCAAGCACTTGAAAGAAACGGTGCATTAACTACGGCCTGTATCTTTTGAAAGTCGTTTTGATTGACAAGGCCATTTAGGAAGTTGGACAAAGGTGTCCAGGTACATCAATCCAAAATTTTCTGTATGTGTAAGAAATGTTTTGAAAGTACACCTACAGAATATAATATTGATTTAAGTCAACTGCTGCTTCAGTGAAATCATGGTCACTGGCCTAAACAATATAACAATTGATATGCTACCAACACTGCTGACAATTTAGTCAGTGTATAAGGAATACATTGCAGCAAGCAGAGAACCACTTAAACCCAACCACACAGCAGAAAAGCCCACGCCATCGATATAGAATGCTCTAGCTCCTGATAGGTGCCACTTTCTGGCCTGTATAGCCTTCGGGATCATTCTGATGAAAAACCCTGGCAATTTAGCGGAAAAGTCAGGAGAATACCTAGGCCGGCACATTTCTATAATAGATACCGCCCACACAGTGCAACAGATACATCCACATACACACACACACAGTCTGACAAACACCTGGAGTACGAACCCCAGTTCCACACGAGGGAAAGTCTTTCCGTGTAGACAAATGTGACCGACGTCTAGCTACCTCGCTGCGAGTGGAAAATGAGAACTGAGAAGGGAGTTAGCTTGAATCACGTAGCTGCAATCCTCCAGGTCTTTTGTGAAATGGATTTAATAAGTATTGTTGCTTTTTTTTTTCCAGCCAGAGCCGCTCAGTGTACTCCTGACCTCCCAGGCCAATCATGTTTTGACACAGTCGTCTGCGCGCAGGTGCTCCCCATTAATCTCCTCCATTGTCCGTCACTTACCTCGGTAATCAGGGGGATACACACAGTCCCTTCTAATAAAACCCTGCCTCGTTAAGCGTGAGTTTCAGGCAGTCGGGCTCGGCCGCTAAAAGCCGCTCGTCTCGTCCCGTAAGCATTTCAGACGAACACGTCTGCGCGTAAATCAAGTCAGGATGCCCGCGTCACTCCTCGTTCACTCCGCACGTTTACAGAAAGCGTTCGCTTAACGGTGCTGTAGGGCTGCGTTAGCCTAAGCCCCGTCGTGCTAGCCTCACGCTCCGTCGCTAGCACTACTTGATGAATTGCGAATAAGAACAAACAATCGAAAACAAACGAGAGTTCCGCATTTCTCTCAATACGTCTCGTAAAGCAGAGGCGCAGCGGTGTCCGTTAGAGCGGCGTACGCTCGCGACGCGATACTGTACACTCGCTATTAATCACTTTTTCGGGCTGCCGTTTTCGACAGGCGGGCGCATGATTAAAGAGCAGTCGGGGGGAAAGGGGTTTCAGTGCCGGGAAGTAACCGAACGTGACTGCTGACAGGAATCGCGGGGCCCGGTTCACGCCGAGGCGTGATGTCACGGGCGTGAGTAATACGCTGACAGCAGCGCCAGGGCCCGGTGATAAACGACGCCGCGTCAAACTGACGGAAAGTCGAGCGGCCGCAAACCCGGAGAGATCCGATCACCGGCCATCATCGCAATACCAATAAAAACGAGAGCGGCGAGAGCGACGACGTGCCAGTGCGTTTCGTCTCAGGAATTACTGCCGTGCTAAGTGCAAACACGTCTGCCGCTTTTCAGAAACAGAGTTCACCGGGGCTGGGCTGTGCCAATATATCGGAGCAAGAATCTCGTTCCCGCCAGACATTTCCAGTCCGGAAAATGCAGAACTTCAGGACTCCCTATAACACTCAGAAACATTGATATATCTTAGAAATGCCTCACGAAAGCTAGCTTTTATTTATTTTTGTTCACAGGAAAAGACGGGTGATTTTCAATCCGAATGTACATCATTAAGACATTTCGAACCTGATGTGCCTCATTAAAGCAACTGACAATCCCGCTGTCGTCTTCCTCTGTTATCCTAGACCCAGACACCCCGTGGACAGCTCATTAAGGACATTTGCCTCTCCGTGTCTGTTCTATCTTACTCTTGGTCCATGCCAATGCGGACAATGTTCTTTCTTTAACAAGACAACACGTCAAGCCCCGCCCACCGGTCAGGTGATGGGCGGCTGAGCCTCAGAGCTGTAACAGGCGGTGGAATTCTGAAAACTCTCCGTTCCGTCAGGGGAGGGACCGTGAAGTCACCAGGGCAAAGACAACAAATGTTCACGAGCAGCGGGGGGGAAAAAAAAAATAAACAGTGTGGAAAACAACACAGAGAGCAAAGACAATCTAACTAACAGCAGATAGCTTGGCGGTTGATGACAGCTTACCTTGTTGGCTGCGCCTCTGTGCGAACACTACCACCAGAGCAGCAAGAACCACACAGCAGACTGACGTTACAGCGTTTGCCATCTGTAGGAAAACACAGCAAAAAGGTTTTCGTGAGGGTCCAGCGGGAAAACAAATCTACCGGCTCCAATTCAGACAGGGAAGAAGTCTCTCTCTCATTCTCCCCTCGCTCTTATCCGCTCTGTCTCTCATTCTCTCTCTCTCTCTCGCTCTCTCTCACATGCTCTCTGTGAACTCCCCCTCATGCACACACACACACCCGCCTCCCCCCCACACAGACACACACACACACACACACACACTCCCACCCAGACTCCTTCCTTGAGCTGCTCATCAGTGAAATCACTCTCCTTGGGGACTGGCATTTCCAAAGCGCACTTTAAAGAGACAGCGTTTACAGACATCTGCCTTATCGGTGCTAAGCACGCCGCCTTGTTTCGTCAAATGTGAGAAACGTCTCCCGGCTTCACGCGGGCAACCTGGCATTTTCACAATACGTCAGAACGATCCGAATGTTCTATGTTCCATTATCTGTCTTCCGGAGGCAGTGAAATGGAACGCCATGCCTGTTCTCAGTCCAGCTTGGGTTTTTTGTTGATGGTGCCATTTTGTATAAATGCAAAGCACATGGCTTCATGTTTAACCTTTATGTTCTCGTGATGTTACGCTACAGTTCGAAAATGAAGAAAAAACAATCAAAAGTCAAGAAGAGAGACATGTTTACACGATACACACTCTTCACATGTTGTGAAGTAAGGAGAAGAAAAAAGATAAGAAGCAAAGAAGGGGGTAGAATACAACCTAATCAATTGGCTGATCATCGGGGATCAAAGGCTCCCAAAACAGGGGTCCAAAAGTTAAAAACCCTTTATTTAAACACGCAAGAACATATACTAGAAATGGCCGAGAACTTGTAGCTAATAAGCCTCCGTCAGGATCTGGAGCGCACTAGACAAAGGCATCTATTTATAATGATCAGAGATAACATACGACTGTCAAACAACAGGGAAAATACTGGGTAAATTGGTATATATTAACGAGCCCTTAATGCTCAATCCATCAATCAAATAACCATTAATTGGCTGAAAGAGACAAATGGTTAGCCTGATGGATAACAAGACCAAATTGCATATCAGGTTGAATGACAGTGGGGATCTGGGAACAAAATGATCTGTTCCATGCATCAGTATAGGACGTTACAAAAACAGACAATAATTGATTTCTTCATTAAGCCTTAGAAAATGGATTGCTCTGTTTAAAAGCTCAAACAGTTTCCCATTGTAATTACAGTTTTATCCTTGTGCAGGACCTTGTAAAGGACTTCCTGTGCTTTTTTAGAGATCTGGACATTCAATGGTTCGTCTGCTGATAATATGTCCTTTTCTTTTGTTATTCTTACTCTTTTTTTAGTTTTACGTTGTTAAATGGGGCTGTTCATTTTTATCAAAAGTAATAATACTATTCAACAACAACAACAACAACATCATCATCATCATCAATAATAATAATAATTCCTGTAACATTTTAAGATGATATAAAATAAAACAATCTCCACAGTATTTTTATGTGTCAAAATAAAAAATTAATGTGATTCTTTGTCATTGTCAAGACTATTATGTTCTTTTCAATGAAAATTTTAAATCCATTGTCAATATTTTGAATGCATTATGTGCTGCACACCACTGTAGTACTGATCTGCCACTGTCTCGCACGTGTCCCGCAAGCACTAGGAAAACAAGGAAGGAAATGGTAACCACAAAAAAGTCACATACTTTTAAATGCATACTATGTAGTACTGCACATACGTAGTCTGTTGCCACCTTTGTCAGTCAATCAATTGCTACTGCTTAACTGAAAATAGTAAGCAATGACAGATGGAAACCAATAAGGCTTTCCTGCATGCTGAAACCAGTGTAATTAACTGGTCTAATTAGTGACGGTGTAATGGATACACTACCCTCGCGTAAAAAGGGTTTGAAACAATGGAGTTGAGCAAATAAAACAGGAGCGAAATTAAATCGCACGCCAGTTTCATTAACTCTCTCTTTCCTCCCACCTGCGACTGGTCCTCAGCTGATTACATCACCGAACAATGCGCTCAGGGCATCGCTCTCCTTCATTCTCCAGCCCATCCATTTTGCCCTCAAGATTTCACAATATCGCCAGTCAACTGAAATAAACACCATTCACTTCCTGCTTCCTTCCTCTCGAGCGCTGACTTATTTATCAGACTGCTCCTGAATAGACGTATTCCGTACAGTGCTTAATTAAAATATACCATTCATTGCCGATTCAAATGACACCCACCCCACACACACACATACGCACACACACACATACACACCCTCCCCTTTATGTAATGCCCAGTAAAAAAAATTAGCATTTAAATGAGAAATTCCAGTCCGCAGTTTGTACAATGTGTCCCTAAATGGCGGGTCAAAGGGTCAGGAGCTGCCTGGAAAGAATCTTCTAAATCTTTGACAAATGAATGTCCGAAAACTGTAGTGCACGGCCAAACCCGAGCCTCAGATGAATAACTGAAAATTGTAGTACACAGCCAAACTCGAGCCTCCAGTTGAAATTGCATCCCATTATGCACACATTACTCATTAGAAATCTTTAGGTTTAACATATCCGTGTTCCAAATTGCAGTGTGCGGTTTCTGAAGAGAATTGATTTTTCCTACGGAGGACAGAATGAATTGAAAGCAATAGTGTAAGTTCAGGATTATTACCTTTTTATCATGTTTATGGGGCGTGACATAACAATGTCAGAAGACCCGCACTTTGAGATTGCAAACTCATCGCAGCACGTTCGCACACCTACTAACGCTACTCGAGATGTAGAGAGAAGGTTAGCGCAGGTAAGCAGGCTTTGAATGATGCTTTATGTACTAACACAGATAAAATACGCTTTTAAACAGTGGCCTAAGGGTGTGTGTAGGCTTAGAGTGCAAATACACTATTTATATTGCATTTATAGAGCTTATTTATTTTATTGGGATTGCTGTCATGTTCCTGTCAAACAGTATGAACCACAGCGCCTAGAAACCCTAGAGATTTACATTAATCTGCAGTATGACAGCAATGGATTTTTTCCCCCTATAATTGCACATGGTTCCCTGATTTTTGCAGTATGGTGTATTTACTTAGAGTCTGATTTACTATGAACTTTATCATGCGCCGAATGCACTCATGCAAAACTAAGAACGGAACCAATGATTGGTGCGAAACAAATACCATGACCAATCATTGGTCATGTTATTGGTTTTGCGCGTGCTAAAAGGTTTTATTTGTGCTAAAAGTATTAGTAAATCAGGCCCTTATTATAGAGGTGCAGGAATGCATGCAAAACTCCTCGATTGCATGAACACATTCATCACATCCACAATTTTTGAACATCACAAAAATATTTTTTCACATTAAAGGATCATATTTTAGAAAGCAGGATAAGCTACCTAATGGAACTCACTAGCTTTTTAAAGCCATAGGCAATGATATGGTTGTCTTGTTCAGTTGTTGATGACTGTGGTTATCAACAGCTGGAAACGTTGGACATTTCAGAAACATTTGTTATTGTGTCGGAATTTGTGAAGTAGAAACTATTACTTTCTGAAATAAGTCAGACGTTTCTTTAATGTTCAGAAGGTTTCAGCAAATGAGTGAGAGTTAATGAGGGATATGTGAATAATTAATACACGTAAAATTAAAATATAACCAGAGATCATGTGGCCTCAAATCATAACTTAAAACGCTGTGAGCAGACAGTGAGCCAACACTTGTTAATTTGCACCCAGAATTGGAGTCAATATCCACTGCCAGCTGCTAACCCATTTTTTCAATCTAATATCGTCCTGCTCTTCCCATTTTGTTACATTACCTGAAATTCCTTTAATCTTTTTTTCCCGGGACTTCCAATCAGAAATAAACTAGATAAAAAATGACAAGGTATTTAGTGACATACTCAATCCATGGCCGTCACAGGTTTTGCAAATAGTTTCTCCACATTATTATCTCTTCACTCCAGAAATACCGCTAGATCACCATCGCCTGAATTTTGACCACCTGCTTCCTGGAGCCCTCCTGCTATTAAATAGCACATAAATCATACCATAACTCATAAATCATGATAGCCGTGACAGATTACAAAAGACAGTCGGGAAGCACGTGGCATTTGGCTGTCCAAGGGTTTTCCAAATCGCTTTGACCTTTCCTCGACAGGCAGGTGGCGATTGGACGTTAGAAATGAGGCAGATCCTGTCATAATCTCATCAGTTGTCTGAATCCGCGTGGCAGTCGTAATTCTGGATTCAGGAACCGCAATCAATACCAGTCCGCCAATGAGGTTCGTGATGTTTCAGGCTAATAAGCATATGCTACAGACACCCCTGATTGTGTTTTTTTTTCCATTTGTCTTTGCTTGGTGCGTGTGTGTGGACACCGCGCGAGTGAACGGGCGGGTAGGGTTGGGCCGGCAGGGTTGGGGGCTTGAACTTCCAAGAGAGGACCGAGCAAATCAAAGCAAACGAGGCGGGCGCTAGGCTACGACCGAAAACGAGGCGGGCGCTAGGCTACGACCGAAAAGACGCCGCTGCCTTCTGCCAGCGTACGGGGAACGCATGTCTGGTGCGAGCCTGCTGTGTCGGACCGGCGCTTTAAAATCCCCCACAGTTAAGCACAGAGCCGGTGATTCATACGCCTCACCTCTCATCCGCTGCCAGACTCGGTGTGGAGTCAAACCGAATTCAGAGAAACGTTATTTTCCCCGGAGCGACCTGGGCGACCGCGGCTAACGACCGTCGCTGCCAATCTCCCGTTACCCGACATTGATGGATCTCACGGGCGAGGAAATTAAGCTAGCGCACGCGCCGGATAAGACCTCGCCATTGTGCTCCCGCCGAGCCCCAGGTCTCACAGTCCGTTCAGGGCGCAAGGCGTCGCGTGTTTTCGGAGGGTATCGATGCTAACGCGATGCCGAGCTCAAATGTTTGCTGATGGCCGCAACGCAAACAGAGCAGTCTGGCGCTCATAAATCCTCCCTTTGACCAGATGAAAACAGCCTATTCACTTTGCAGCTGTGGCACCATAAAATATGGTGCACACGCACACAGGCACGCACGCACACACACACACACCCATGTGCACGCACGTACACACACACACACGCACCCACACACACACAGATTTTCTCACTGCGGACCAATTTTATCAAGCCCACCCAGGCTGTGGACCTCATTACGGATCCTTGGCCATTAGGGGAATAAAAATAAGCATCTACACCGCACACTGAGTTGACCTGAAAATTATTTAAATGTATGAGAGGTCTGTTTCAGAAATATCAATGGGGGACTTTTCAACAGCTCGCCCTGCTGAAGTACAGGGTTCCAGTGTAGTGGCACCACGGCCCCGCGCTCTGGTGTCGAACCCTGACCATTCTAGGGCCAGCCCTTGCTAGCGGCCACGCTGGGGCTGATTAATTGGCCGCATCTTTGCCCACCCAGGCCCAGCAGGGTCATCTCCCCAGTTTATCGCTCTGCAGCGGCTGATCTGTCTCCTACGGTCTCTCCACATCGGCTCAAATAGACTCCTCCTCCGCAGTCCAGCCGGTGTAGCATATTACTTTATCAATGAGCTTCAGTCTTTATTTAGACTGCGAATGTAAAACATATCTAAGACATTTAAAGACGCCCGGATCAATATTTTCACATAAAATGACATATGGACTCAACGGAAAGTAAAAAATCCGTCGTGGCAAAGTGATTTTTGTCCTTGAAGTGTTTTCCATGTAATTAAGATGAGACCATGTTGCTGAGATGAAGCTTTGACACATACATGAATCTTGATGTGATTAATACCACCAGCTACAGCAACCAGGGCAGGCGGCCACTTTACGGCAGCAAGGCTGTCTGTTTAAAACTGGAAAGCTTTCAATTTCATTGACTCTTTCTCATCAACTCATTGAAAAGAACAAAAAGCTTTTTTTTATAGACATGCTGTCGGAAACAACGGCCAGAAAGAGGAGGGAAAATATTCTCCGCCGCTTATTTTCGGTTTCATTTTTTTCCGAATGCCTCTGCCCGTCAGTGTGTCTGTGCTCTCCTTAAGCTGTCCATTAACTTCTACTCTCGCCGCCTCGGTTGCTCGGTCACCAAACAGCACTTCAGTAAAAAGCTTTGAAGAATGAGCTACCGTGTGCAGAGACGTGGAACCATCACAGTTTTCAGGCGGCTTTGTGGAGGCCTGAAGCACAGCATCCGGGTCAAAGTTCAGGAAGGTCCACCTTGAGACCTCTCTCCCAAACCATAACCCAACAAAGAAAAATTTGAAAACTAAATTATAACTAAATTCAAGCCTTTTAACGATAACAAAATTTCATTTTGTAAGATGGTGGGCTTTTTTTTTTCTTTTAGTGAGCAGCAGTTCTGGGTCTCCCTGACGCTGACTAGGTGAGCTATGACTTGTAATATAATGATCTTTTCCTCCATCAGCAGGGTAGTCCTGGGAAGACATCTGTCACGGCAGGATGGGTGCCTCGGCCCCCGGACGCGCCCCCCCTCCCCCCCACGCCTCTGATCAGGGCTGATGACAGCACTTTCAATCTTCAAAGGCCCACTCAAGGCACTCGGCAACGCGTTTATAAATCGACCCCTCTAGCCGACGATGGGGAAAGTTGAAACAAAAAAATCAAGAAAGCCTCTAGTCCAGTTTTTAAAAATTTTTTTATCATGTCTCCCATTCTTCTGTTTCATCCATCACAGTTTTAGGCTTCCCTGCAGACGGTGTTAATTGTCAATGCGTACGATGGCATGCAGCAGTACTGCAGCTGTAGCATCTGCTGCAGGTCCTGGGACATGACCAGGAACCTGGAACAGGAACAACCTCACAGACTCAAACGCTGAATGGGGCACTTCCCGATAAGCGAAGGAAGGACTTATTTCCCCTCTCTGGCGGGCTAACTGCCGTACCTCAGACAAATCAACAAACGGAAACCAGCGGATTACAGTTTGGCCCAAGCAGCCAGAACACAAGACTGGGTAGTGCTAATATTACGGGGCATGTACAGTATTGTATATACATCAAATATTCAGCCTTCAATCTCATTATCATTTTTACCAAGGTCTTTGATTACCCCATGAACTGGTGAATCTGTCTCTATGGAGATGAATTTCATATGGAGCGCCCAAGCACCTGCAGGCATTACGCTCCCCTAATTCAAATGAACTCTCCAACATTAACTTTACACAACTGCTAAATACCACATAGGAAGACCTGGAGAGGGAACGCATTAGCTTTATTGCTAATGGCTTCAAACTAACGGCCTACGCTAGGCTACAGCCTTACGAAATGTTACTGGAATACAAAACACAGACTCTACATACATACAATTTGCAATTATAATTTATTTATTTATTTTTTTTAAAGTCTATGCCTGAATGTTAAAATGCATGACACAATGAACAGCTATGATCCAGATCCAGCTCTTCTTCATGGCTTTTTATTAAATGTCTGCATGTAATAAGCTCTCCATCAGTGACCTTCACAGATGGGACCATTAAAAGCATAGCTGATTCAAACATCACACAATTTCCGTCACATTAAAGCCCGGTGGAAAAAAATGTATAAAATATTAAAAAGTGGTTATTATCAGACCACTGGGGAATAGCCAATTTAATAAAATCTCAAGTTTCTCTTCAATAAAAAAAAAAACATTGCTATTCAAATTTTGTAAACAAAAAGGCAAATCATTTAAATGGTATTTTTAACTGAAGAATTGCAAGATGCGTACATTATACATTAAGTAGATGGAATGTATATTTCTGAAACTGAAAATTTTAAAATACTTGAAACCCTCCAACCTCAATCCTCACTAATAAATGAGCCAGAGACTAAAACATTTACAAAAATTCTATCGCCCGGAAAACTGTCAAAATGACATAACTCAAAGAGGAAATTAATCTAATAGAAAATACTTCACAGAACTCATCCACTCAAACTAAAATGATTTGTAATGGGACTCTCCAATATCGATACCTGCACAGAGGGCATGAATTTCTGACGACCGTTTACTTAAATGCTTCATGGTTCCACCATTTAGTGTTCTATTGAACACAAATACTGGTTTTACAAAGAGAATGATACTATACCGTACTACTTTTGGAGTTTTTGTAAGCGTCTTTAATGCATGTTCATGGCATAGGTCAACTAACAGTGTCATGGCCAGTATTTTATTTTATTTTTTTCTTTCCTTTCCTTTGTCAACCCTTATGATCGCTCAGAGCTTATTTTCTCGCTAGAATTTAAGAATGATTCCTTAAGTAAAACCGCATTGCGGCATATTCCGACAATCAAAGGGAGCCGTTCTGCATATAGGAAGCACCGAAGGAATGCTTCCGTCGCGAAGAAGTCCTACAAGTTCCAGTGCCATACTTTCACTCACTCGTTTCCCTCTTGCGCTTTTTAACACCTACGACCCGAAGGTAGGCGAACACAGGGGGCGGATTCGCCTCGTTCGGTCCGTACCGCCGCCATCTTTCAAACGTCCATCGTAAACCGTCCGCGCGCGCTCTGGGGGGGGGGTCCTGTTTGAGATGTCTAAGGGAGGTCTGCTGCATAGAGCGAAGCCGGGGTCCGTCCTACAGGCCCTCCAAGGTGCGTCACTCATCACGGCCCTGACAGAGTCATTAGGATTCTATTCCCAGCTCACCAGACCTTTCACTGTTTATTAGCTGGATAATCCATTATGGCCGGGCCACGCTACCAGCCTCCCCGCCAGCCCCCGAATTACTCACAGGGGGTGGGGCGGGGGTGGGGGGGAAATATTCCATCACAGCCGTTACATGGTCAGCCCGACTCATGATACTTTGAATACCTAAGCCTAACAAGGTCAAAAGCAAAAGAGTGGGGATCAGCAGATAGTGAAGACTTTGGCTCTTTCCCATTTTTCATTTTTACGTTCACGGAAAGGGGTAGTAATCTTGCCATTTAATATTCCGGGATTCAGTTCAAAGAGGCGTATTATCAGAAAATAATCTCAGTGAGACTTGTGTCCTAGTCAGGTAGGCTAGATTATTAATACATTATACCGTATTAAGAAATTATAATGAATGAGTACGTATATTTTACAGAAATTAATTTGAAGTTCAAAAAAAAGAATTGAATGGCTTGCGCCACTACTAGTCTTACTCTGCCATTAAAAATGAAGAGACTGTAACCTGCAATGTCATAAAGAGTTAGCCCGTGAATTCACAACAAACTAGGGATGGCTCTCGGCATAAGACAGGGCAGTGAGAGAATGTTAAAAGTGGAGTAGCGGTGTGCTGACTAACCATCTCAACTTAAACTGTTTTCAGCGCTGTTAGATTAATGATAAAATGCATTCATCAGTGTGTCAAAAATGCTCAAAAAAAAACTGTGTGCTATTGTAGAATAGGCACCATTGTTTGGTTTCATTATGTCTCTTCCTTGGATAATTGCTCCTCGGCTGATTTTAGACGGACACAAACACGCTGATTATAGAATATTGGTGTATTTCCAGCGGTCTGTCAATGGGAAGTGCGACTCATTTCTATTTACGGTGTCATTTTTAGCATCCGGAATAATAACGAAGATAATTGATGTGTTTTATAACAAGACAAGAAAGGCATAATCACATATTCCAGGTCCGTGCCCCGTTTGGCCGCTGGTTCACTTAGTAAGCCTGACGTGTGAATCTCTGCGCATTTGCTGGACATATTTTCGACTTGTGTTCATACATTTTGTTGAGGTTAGGTCAGAATAGTGTTCACTGTGTGAACTGTGTTCTTGGCTAGAAACAGCTGTGCAAAATAAGTATTGTACCTTACTGAACCTGTGTTTAGCAGTTGTCTATGACCATGAAATGCACTTTTTGTACGTCGCTTTGGATAAAAGCATCTGCCAAATGAATATAATGTAATACATTTTGTTGCTTTATGTCCTTTTCCAGGAGGTTAATCGGAAGAGGCTAGCAGAGCAATTAAACCCTACGTCTCTTCAGCCGCCACACACATCTGCGGAAATATTTTTGAACTATAGCCTATTATTCAGCGGCGCTACCTGAACCCATCTTTGACCAATTACAGATTTCACTGTAGAAGCCTCACAAGCCATCTCCCAGGCGTTCTGATCGATTGCACCAGAGGTACGATGCTGTGAACTTGTAAACTTTTGACTGACAGTTCATTGATTCGTGCTGATGGAAAAACAGAATCTCCACGGTTTAGTATTGGATGTTTAGAGCTTTAGCACATGTGAATTCCCAGGGAGCGGACAGACACTTTCTTGACCTTCCTCGGTAGTCTGCTTCAACAGTCAATGCCACTGATTGTGTGACCCTTTCTTACCCAGGTACCATAAAAAAGAAAAAATGGACTAGCTAACCAGTTAACTAACATTTTCAGTTATTCCACAGTTAATGCGGTACGCGAAGCTAGATGTAAAACCAGCCAGGATGTCATGACAAGACACCCATTGTAAATATTAAGGTTGTGTTCACAGAAGGCGATTTACTGTAAGGAACTGGAAGGAGGGAATGTTATTTACATGACAATGTAACAACTAGTTACCTGTAGAAACTGTAGCATATCAATAATGAACATGGAGAAAGGTGCATGCAAAGAGCGATAAGCACCTTTAATGTCATGTAGTCTGAGCTGTATTTCAGTTAGCACTCAATATCATTACAATGCGTTTGCCTCACTGCGATACCCACGTGGACTTACTGTAAAGATAATTAACTCCCAGCTCAACTTCAATGAATGATCAATTAATCATATTCAGAAATAACCCCTCCCATTGTTGTCCATTTTTTTTCTCGTAAGCCTTAAGCCTTACGGGGAGATTTATCTGACTGTACTAAACCTACTAACATAGTTTCCTCTGACATCTGCAGAATAGTGAAGTATCGCTAAGGCACTACAGGATGGATATGCCCTGTTTGCCCCCATAAATACAGAGTGCTATCACCCCCTCTTCCTCTCTTCTCTCCTTGGACAGATAATATTTCTGCTTTGTGATTTCTGTTCGCTGTTCTGTTGTTGCTTGTTGGCAATCGTTTTCCTTCCTGGGGTTCGACCCTGCGAGCTCCCTTGAGCTGCAACTTTACGTCACCTCGCCTGCTCAGTTAACACTCACCCTTCTTGAGGTTTGTCATCCATTTTATTTATTTATTTTTTTGCAATGTACATGCCAGGCTTGCCAACAAAATATAGCTCTGGGTACTCTAACACTGAAATGGTAAATTTCAAAACTTTCCATGGAAATCCATAAAAACCTTATCTTGGGGATTTTGCCTGGCAATGAAAGTGTACACATATAATAGCATGATAGCATATAATACTGTTTTTTGAATTTAGAGCAGGTCCTTGCCTAAAATTACTAATAGAGATTGATTCACTCATTCAAAACTTCCATAATTTCCAAACCACTACATCTTAAAATTTTCTCTTGCTTTGATGCTGGAAAATTCCAAGCGTCCTGAGGTCATGTATGAGGGATTAGTTCCGTGTCATGGTGACACAGCATTGTGCATCCAGAGATCAAGCTGTCAGCCAATGAGTGTGGGGGAAAAAAGAAAACATTCGCCATCCGCTGCAGTCTTACTGTTCAAGGAGGTAAAGGAGGTATGAATAATGTAGGAACTACTCAATGGAGAAGGTAAAGTGTTGCCAAGACCAAGTTTAGTGATATTTTGTGAAGCTATGATTTACATAATATGTGATATATATAATGGAATTTTGTTCACATTACAGAATGGTAAATGGACTGCATTTATACAGCGCTTTACAATTGATGCCTCGCATTCACCAGAGCAATTAGGGGTCAGGTGTCTTGCTTAGGGACACTTCGACATGCCTAGGGCGGGGTATCGAACCGGCAACCCTCCAACTGCCAGACAAGCGCTCTTATCTCCTCAGCTATGTCGCCCCTATGAAGCCACGGTGTACTGTTGCTAGCCGATGCTAGTTTGCTAGCTCACATGCAGGACTTTTAGCATAAAACCATGAACCTAGATTAGCTTTTTGTGTGTGTATGTGTGTGTGTGTGTGAACTTGTAATACTACCTTTGTGGGGACCCACATGGATAGAAAGATGAGGAACATTATGCGTTGTGGGGAACTTTCGCTAGTCCCCACAAGGTCAAGACACTGTTTTAGGGTTAGGACTTAGGCTTATAATTAGGTTAAGGTTAGGCATGTAGTGGTTGCGATTAGGGGTTTTGGAATGAATGTAGTCAATGGGAAGTCCCCACAAGGATAGCAATACGGGACTGTGCGTGTGTGTGCGCCAAAGTATTCCAGTGCCAGGACAGCTGTCCACATCAAAGAAGTCTATTCTGATAGGCCTGTACGTACCCTGCTGAAAAGCACGTACCACAAACCGCAGACTGACTGAAGGTATGTCATCTGTCACCAAAGTTTCGGCTTTGTCAATTCATGCACCACTTTTCCCTTTGGGGAATGAAATGAAAAGTACAGTGTTTTGGGCAGAGGGACACTTGGCAAGGCTTCCAAACAAGTGCTTATTATGAGAACACCTGAACCCTGAGATGTTTCATCAACAAGAACCTGTGCACGCGGTTCTTCAACCATGTGCAATATTGGACTGGGGGCACCAGAACAGCATCACACATACTCACCCATCCATTTAACTCTATTTGAGATTTTACTTTTTTTTAAAGCATAAATTCCTCTTCCCATGAGCTCTATTCAGAAAGATTGCTATACACGCGAGCAAGATGTAATCATTTTTTTCTTTCTTTTTTAGAGCAAAAATCTCAAAGAAATGGCCATTTTTATTCCATCTCGCAAAAGGGCATGCACGGAGCTTTTCAGGAGAAATCTGTCACTCAAATCGCCGTCGTTCACCGGCCCCATTTCAATGGGGACGAGTGGGTGCCTGTCTGAATACGTGAACACTCAATAAATTCCATTCATGCAGAATAAGTCCCTGTAGGTAGATGCAGGCCATTTTATTACCGAATCAATAGACTATAACTGTCGACGACAAAAACCTTATTTGTACAAATTTCAATACTCGTTCGCGAGGTCCGACATATTACATATAACGATAAAAAGGATATTTCGATGGCAGAAGTTAGGGTAGATATAAAGCGTAACAATGCGCTTTATTTAAAAGATAAATAAAAAAAACACACAAAAACATATTTAGGTGTGGGCGCTCAATCCTAGTGGTCTAAGTGCTGAACGTTAAAGAGATGCACAGGCATTAGCTAAGGGTTGTGAGCCACGTGAGCAGTCACCGGTGAATGGCACACATAAAGACATACTGTAGAAAGAGAAGAACGGCCATTCGGGGTGAACAATGACACGCCATTTAATTACTCGTCTTCCTCTCTGTACAAGCAGCAGGAAGGCTCCTTGCGCGGCTAGGTGGATTTGCAGTAACCCCGAAGCTGCAGAAGATTTGTGAATTGTGTGAAGCAGACTTTTGTGACACACATTTTGATAACAGCTTGGTGCTCTGAGATGGAAAAATGGTCGCGTATGGCTCAACAAGCCTCCGGCTAGCTTTGTTTACACAGTGAGGAGACTCGGCATGCTAACGCTAAGCTCTTCATCATTTTCCTGAATGATTTTCTGAATTTCCCACAGTTCTCTTCCAGGGCAGGAATTTGCCAAAAGGTAGATTTGTGAAACTCAGAACTGTGACAGACTTTCCTGATCAGTCAGGGCTGTACATAACTGGGGATAATTCTAACTATGATTACATAATGTGTTATATACTTACAGCTGCTATTTGGGCTTTTCTTGTGCTTCTGTGAATAGCATGTGCCAGGTAAAATACTGGCTTCTCGTTGCTATTTTCAATTAAAAATCAATGTTAATAAACCGTGAATTAATTGTGTTCTCTGTGTGTATTGAGTAATTCATGTAACTGGCCTGTAATAATAGTGTTTCGGAAGTTGGTTCTCTCCAGCTTATTGTATAAGGTTCTGAATGTGGAGCAGACTTTTCTTTTTTTTTACTTAGATTTTATTTAAAAATAAACAAGTGAGCACAAAAAGACTTTACACTTATTTAAAAAATAATTTAAAACATTTCTTCTTGAGAAGGCTTTTATATAACAAACGGACTGAACTGTGTTGCGGCTTTGTATTCTGCAAATTGTTTTCAACTGTTCAGCACGTAGGGCCACTTGGGTGTGAAGAGTGCTATATGAAAATGAAAATGAAAATGAGTTTTTTTGTCTTTCGTGTTTTCCTTATAACCCCCCAAGGACTGTAACTGCTTGTTGTATGAAAAATACTAAAAAAAACTTATGAAGTCTAATCACGTTCCTGTAAGTTGCATACTTTGTACACAAAGCATCCAGTGAATATTACTGAGCATGGCACCTATTGTGAAAAACTGTTGTAAATGGGATTGTTCATTGCCCGTTTCTCACCACCCCAGTCTCTGCATTTGATGTCTGGGATTTATGAACGGCAGTACTGTGCTTGATTTCGATGACAGCCACCTCTGTTTTCTTGAACACATTCCCTGGGATATACTTAAAATGGTAGCCTCACAACACGGCCTTTTAGAGCTCTGGAGTGCCCCTACGCCCCCCCCACCCAACCTTTCGCCTGACAAACTGAGCGCCCTTCCGGTAAAACCCAGGAATGATATGCGATGGCTTTTAACGCCGCGTTCAGCTGGGCGCAGCGGGTCACTGGCGAACACCGGGCTAGCGGCACCCCTACGCGAACCCAATTCCACAGTGTTCTAGAACCCAGGTCTCTGAGCAACGGCAACTTTGGAGCAAAGAAAAATGGCGGACCTTGAGATATTCGGACTGGTTTCGTGGGGACCGCTGATTCTTGGCACACGTTAAGTGAAGACCAACCTACTAATGCGAGAGTGCAGGCTTCATTACACGCACACTGTACGTCATTATGCGTTTCTTTCATTACATGCACTTTCGATGCAGCGCCCAAAACAAAGTTTTGTTTCCAGCGTTTAATTTTTAATTGTGAGGTTGAGAACATCAACCTCCCTGTTTGCAGCCTTTAAAAGCTATTAAAACCTGGCTATTTCCTCCTCAACTGCTGAATGTAGCTTCAGAGACCTTGTCCAGGGATAAGCCAACCCCTTGGCTGGGAGAAAGCTTCACCCAGACTCGGGGTTACGCACCTGACATCAGCTTGATGGAGGATACTTCATCAGGGAGCACACACAGCTCCGACAGTCTCAGGAACAGCTGGGCACGCTTCTACACGTAGTTTACTTTCTGGATATGGTCTGCTGCTGGGGTCACCCGCCTGCCCTTATATTGCTCTTGTATCGATAACATGACGTTGTAGCTCATCGTCATGCCTCCTAGTTTGACTTACCATAACTTTCTGGCCTGGCCTATGCTTACCGTGTGAACTGGAACTGATGTTCACGGCCATGGATAACTGTTACATAATGAGTATTGTACCTAATTGGACCTGTGTTGTGTAGGTGTTCCAATGACCTTCGGCATGCACTTATTGTACATCACTTTGCAGAAAAGCATCTGCCAAATGAATGCAATGTAATGTAATGTCTATTTGACTAATATCCCCATCCACTCAGTATAACCAAATTAGGCTGTATAGCTAATTTACACACTGTACATATGCATATTTACACATCAACATAACAACAATTCCCCAAAAATTTGGTTCAGCCATATGTGAAGTGAAGTGATTTACATTACAGATAATATTTCAGAGCGATGTTTGTTTGGATCCTGGGGCGTCTGACGGTTATTGCCGAGCTTGTTTCTCTTTCCCAGGGTCATTGTTATTCTCTCCAGGAAACTAAAATTTCTCAAATATAGTGAAAGGAGAGCCCTTATTTCCATTTCTAAATCTGCCTGTCTCGTATGCAATTCAACAAAAGATCCTCATAATTGCTAATGGCATGCTAATAAGACTGGCTAATGGAGTTTATTTTGAATGCCACTTTTTATCAGTAGAATTTTTGGGACATCGGCACTTGCTATTCCATACACCTCATGACTGAGAATACCTTTAGTTTGTAAGTTAATACATTTTGAGCTTCAGTGAGCTATTGATCTCCCTCAACCTGAAATTACTGTTAAAGAAAAGGAAACACAAGTGCTGCTTTCCAAGGTTAAACAATGTTTGTGGTTCTCTAGAACTTTTACCTAGTCCTAATACCTGATTTGGTATTTATTTTTGTCCATATGTTGTGGTTCTTTAATATGGTTTGATTAATACTCATTGAGGTAGTTTTTTCTCATTTGTGTACTTTATTTTACGGTTCAAAAGAGTAGTTGATAAGTTGCCAATCAAGGCTGCGCTTGCTGTCTCTCTAGGGTTTACACTTTCCTCTTGGAGGGAACTGCTGCACTTCAGTCCCTGATCTTTGCTCTTGTGTTTAAATGGTGAGTCACTCTGGATAAGAGCATCTACTAATTGAAGTTAAAGTGAAATTAATTTACTTGTGAGGAAGAGGGAAAAGGGTAGGCCTGTATCTCTAATTTCTATTGCGGTCTACTGAAAACCCTGGGGATGCACAGCGTTTTAAAATAAAAATAAAAAAATTAATAAAATAAATTAGCACCTAATGTTGGCAAAAGACCCAAAAAATTCAGACACAGAAGACATTACTGTCTTATGTTAATCCACAGAAAGGGGGATTGCAGTTTCTGTATATCCATACCCCTCTCAGGAAAATGAAATATGAATAATTAATAACAGGCTCATGTTGCAACCTTGCTCATCAGCAATTGCATGCTGTGAATTTCATGCCAAATAAATTTCACACATGTAAGTTATTTCATAAGAAAATAACAAGACTAGTGTACTATGTCAAGAAGTAGAAAACCAGGCTACTATGGGAAAGTGACAAAATGGCAGCTAGATAGACTGCATTCTCCCAAACTACCCATAATTCAGTTTAATTTGGTTTTGGCTAGATAGTCATACATTTTGTTAATATTTATCATGTTTTTCTGAAGGTGACTTTACATGAATGACCACTCCCATTACCTTAAAAGAGATTAGAGAAGCAGCCCAGGATAAATGCAGCAATAAAAGTCACCAGGGGTGGACGGCATCCCCACTGAGTTATTTTGAACTTTTTGGGATATGGTAGGTCCTCTGCTTCTGCACCTGATTCAGTCTTCCATAGAAAAATTAAGCTTTTTTTGGGGATGCAAATATGGTGGCAATATCGCTCCTCCTGAAAAAAGCTAAAGACCCAACTGAACGTAATAATTATCGTCCCCTTTCTTTACTCAATGCAGATGTTAAGATATACACAAAGGTACTTTCAATGGCAACTATAAGCCTTGTCTGCTCTCATTCACTGCATCCAGAGTGCTTTTATTAGGCTTGGCTAGCGTCAGATAATGTAAGGAAATTACTTCACATTATTCATGCCTCCGTGGATGGCAGCACTCCAGCTTCTGTGCTATCGCTGGACGCAAATGAAGGCATTTGATAGGTTGGAGCGGCCTTATCTCTGGTCGGTCCTTGAGACAATGGGCCTTAGAGATAGATTCATTAACATGATTAAGGTTCTATATTCTAACCCAACAGCGATGGTGCTTACAGGAAGGAACTGCTCGTCCTTGTTTAGCCTCTCCAGAGGGTCACACCAAGGATGCCCCCTAAGTCCCCGGTCTTTCAGTGGAGGCTCTGACTAAAATGATCAGACAGTCGGCTGATATCACTCCAATTAGCATCAACAATACTCAGCACTACACATCATGATATCACACCTTATTTTTGTCTGACGTCTGTCAGTCTTTCATGAATCTGGCACTTAATCAGGCTTTAAAATGAACTGGTCAAAATCATCACTTATGTCTTTTAATGGGGCAGTAAAAACACCAGCCTACCAATTAACATTCCTGTTGTCCAACTCCTGTTTCTGGGCCTTGATGTCTTTCCCACTCTGAAACATACTGCAAAGTACCAAATAAGGCCAAATCACCTGCAATCTCATACAGTATGTCTATTGTCAAGATAAAGCTTTACCCAGTATTAATTTAGAATTATATATATATATATATATATATATATATATATTTTAAAACATTTATAGTTCCATACTCCGTTTGTCCCGCCCTGCTGTGTACTGGAATAAGCTACACAAGTATTTCTAGATTTATGTGGAATAGAAAATGGCCGAGGGTATGGTCTTCCAACACACAGCAGAGGAGTTCCGATGGCAGCCTGTCAATTCTGCATTTTAAACTTTATTATTGGTCTTTTATTTTGCATCCGCTTCTCACCTGGTTCACCCCCAAGGCCACTGTGTCTCTTGGCATGCTCTAGAGGAAAGGATAGTGCATCCCTGGAAACTGGATAGCGCAATCTCACATATTTCAATCAAACAATGCAAGTTACGTTTCTGTTGTTTCCCAATTAATCACGACCTGGCAAGCAGCAGAGAAGTACCTCTTGTAAATGTCATTTGAGCTCTCCTACATTCGGTAACCCAGGGATTTTGATTGGAGACAGGCCTATTTCCCAGATGGGATTAGAGTGGAGTTCAAACTCTTGGGGATGTATTTTAGTGATGATGGTCTTTGCTGTTTTCAAGACATAAAGAATAAATTAGACCTGCCGGGTACCACTTTTTTCTTTTGCTGCCCAGGACAGCCATTAAGGCTTATGGCATTCCTTGGGCAACTCTGTCCAACAATACATTCCTTTTACAGAATTGTGATGTTAAGTGGGAGGGAGGATTATGATGTTAATACTGATAGATTGTGGGTTAATATCCACAATCTATCAGTTTTTGCTTGCAGGATCTGATAAAACTCTTCCACTCGATCAGTTGTAGAGGAAAGACTTCCCAAAATTTGACCCTGATTCAGACTGGGACAGCTTTGGGCTAATATTTCACTGTCATCACGAAACCCTGAACACCATCAAATTTGTTTTAATGATGCCCACTGGACATATATCAACCCTAAGAGGCTTTATAGCATGAACTTATTAGTGATGCTTCATGTTCATTGTTCTCATCACAAGTTCTCAGCACATTGCTACCCATGTGGAACCGCCCTCCAGTAGTTACATTCTGAGAGGAAGAAGTGTCCAATCTTTCAGTCATTTTAGCAACTATAATACATGCAACTGCTGCTATTCTTATTTTAAATGTTTATCCACTTCATCTAGGCTAATTCCCTCAAACGTACTTTGCTTTCTGGTTTGACAGCAACAAAGAAGATGTTTCACGTTTCATTGGAAACCACCACATCCATCTGACAGTGGTTCACATTCCTAGATATAAATTACTTGGAATTATCTACAGTGCACATCAACAGAGTTTAAAGAAGAGTCAGTGGCTCTTTACAGCTGAAACTCTGAAGGGATCATTACATTAGTCTGCACGCAATGTATATTTATCTTTTGCATTTTATAGTGTCCCTAAGGTCCTTGGGGTGAGGGTGGGAGGGGAAATAGGACGGGGGAGTGGGTGGACACCCGGGAGGTAGAAAACATATTGTCTGAATACAAGAAGTGTATATTTATTTGATGGTATCGCATAGTACACCTGTGTGTTCCAACAATAAAAATAATTTAAAAATGTGATCACAAAAGGAAATCAGGCTACCGCCTCGCAGCACCGTCAATTCTTGTACCAGGGGGAGGAGGCTGAGGAGGGGCGGGCACAGCTGCAGCCGCACGTGCGTCCGCCTGGAGACGAGCGGCAGGGAGACAGGGCCAGCCGGAGACGGAAGCTCAGCTTTCAGCACCGCGGACAGCGCCGCTCATCACCGGCGGCACACCTGCGGCACATTCCCCCGGTCACACAGCCGGGGGCCACTCTCCCCCATCAGCGCGGCTGCAGTGCGCCAGCGGAGCCGTCTCCTCCCACCACGAGGAGCCTTAAGGAGAATATTTTATGGGGCGACACTTGTGGGGTGCTAAGCAGTTCGCTGTAGGAGTTTACTTCATCTCAGTTTCAGACTTTTAGGACACTGTCTCACCACTCTTGTCAACTTTTTTCAAAAAGATCTTTTTTTTTCTCTCTCGCTGGGGTAATTACTGGGATTTAAAAGGACCGAAATTCAGCCGAACTGCATATGGCAAAAACTGAAATGCAAGCTTACCTTGAGGTTCAGATTGATAGTGCCATTCACGCGCACGTATTTTCCCCCACATCCTTTCTGTATTAGATTAGTATGCAGCCCATTTGGACCTCACATAGAGTTCTATTACTTATTTGACTTCTGTCTCGGTTCTAACTTGCGGTGCCACCAGCAATTATTTCCATGCGACAACCACATGTTGTCAGCTTCTTTTAACCGCAACACATTTTGCATAAGAGAAACCCTGCCACAAGAAGGCCTACCAGTACATCACAATCACTTAAGCCAGTAAAACTGTGTTATTTTATTGTACCGTTAGTTAAGTATGGCAGCAGGCTAATAAAAAAAGCTCTCAAATAATGGCTTTTCAATTCCCCAGAGAATTAAGGGGTGGGGGGGGGGGGGACACTCCAAATAAACGTCTTGAGTGTCTTAAATTCTGCCGCCGGGTAAGTTAGGTGTGATAGCTAACAGGTGCAAAGAGTTGTTATGTCTGTTAAATGCATCCTAACATTTTGGCAATTTGGTTTTGTCATGCATTTGTAAAACACTAGGATGTCCGACAGCATTTTTTGTTCTAAGATAACATTGTGTGTGTGTGTGTGTGTGTGTGTGCGCTCCTGTTCTAGTCAAGGTTGTGATACAAATACTAAAGTGATACTATAAGAAACATTAAGTGGTTTGGTACTGTAGCTTTGTAAAAACGTTCTTTGTTTCTTGTGGCCGATAGATAAACTACAATATGTGAGAGGTATTCTGAGGGGCAAGCAGGGGAGTGGAATTTTATGAAGTGTGAATATTGCAGTTTCCAAACGCCAGGCCGAATCCACGGCAATACACAATAAGAAATCAATGAGGATGAGGATACCACCTCCTACTACTACGCACGTTCCAACTGAAAAGCCCCGCCCTTTCTCATTCATATTTATAGATTATGTATATCACAACAGTATATACTCTCTCTGCCCTCTCTTTCTGCTTGTGCTCGCAACGCTCATTGCAGCCTGGGCCTGTCATGCTGAAGAACATCACCATGCCACGCATTAGCTGCCCGGGCTGAAGCCACATTGATTGCACTCACACTGGGTTTACAGGAACAGGGGTCCTCTTTCACATCTTCCAAAACTCACAGAGATGGAAGGGCTGAAAAATGGCCTTTGTGAGCACGGGTTGTTTTCTGTACCATTATCTCAGTACCCTATATGACGTCAAAGGACAGCAGGACAGAGAAAATGAGTGAGAGTGAGTGAGAGAGAGGGATAGAATGAGAGAGAGAATGGGAGAAAGAGAGAGACAATGAGAGATAATGACAGAGAGAGAGAGAGAGAGAGAGATCACAGTGCCCCAAAATATACCCCGACCCAGACAATGACCCATTTGGATCATAATCTAAAGTAAACCTTAACCTTAATAATCTACTGAGAAAATCTAATTGAGTAGGTCAGTGCTTAAGATACATTATATACACATAAACGTATCACGGTTACCATATTGGGCACACGTTATTCATATACTGTGAATACAGCACCAATGAAAGCAGCTGCCAGCCCACAATAAACGAACGCAGAAAACCAAACACCCCCAAACTAACAAACCTTTACATTTAAGCCGTTTAGCAGACGCTCTCAGGCAGAGCGACTTACACAGCTGCCATTCTTTACATACGGTCCATTTACACAGCTGGACTTTCGCTGAGGCGAGGCAGGTTAAGTGCCCCGCTCCAGGGTGCAACAGCAGCGCCCCACCTACACTCCGGCCCGTAACCTTGGAGTTAAGAGCCCGGCTCCCTCCCTCACTGTTACGCTCCTTCCCCAGAAGCACGGGCGGAAGCTTCGCCCCTCAAACGCCTCGCCATGGCGCGTTCAGCCGCGCGGCGCTGGGAAAATAATGACCTCCTGAGAAAAGGACTGGACTAATTTGCTCATTTGCGGAATTATGTTATTTCACTCTGACGACTCGCAAGCGGCGCTAAGTTATCGCGTACAAAAACACGGCTTTGAGAGAAACCGTTTAGTTTAACCACATTAGATGGCCTGTTGACTATTGCAGGGCTGCCCAACACTGTTTCTGGAGATCTACCATCCTGCAGGTTTCCATTTCAACCGAAATTTGGCACACCCGATTCTACTAATTAATGTACTAATTAGCAGCTCGATGAGAACTCTAGCTGTTGAATGAGGTGCGTTTTTTTAGGGTTGGAGTGAAAACCCACAGGATGGTAAATTCTCCAGGAACAGGGTTGGTCAGCCCTGGTCCATTATCATTCTTGGGAGATTTGTCAGATTTTGTCAGTCCACCTGTCACGCATAGTTTGTTAAAGGGACAGTCCTACTTTATTTGGGAAATTAACTTTTTGGCTATCTTACCCATAGTTAGACAAAATGATAAAATGCATGCAGCCTGTAGATATTGTCTAATATTTTTTGCACAGGGATGTCATCATTATCAAGATTATCGTCTAACTTGTTTGGCAAGACAGCCAAAATGCGAATTTCCCAAAAAGTAGCTCTATCTGATGAAAGGGTAAGGTGAAATGCAGGGTGCCAGTCTGTTTCGACAGAGACCATGTGCTAAACTGAAGGTGCTGTTAGCGCTGTTAGCGGACTAGATTACCCAGACTGCACTGTTACAGGGCAGTAATACTCAACGCAGAACGCTGGGTATTGTGAAAGATGTAAGATCAATATCTAATTTATTCTAAATCATTTTAAATTCCGTTTCATCCACCTGTTTTATCCCGGCCTATAAGACAATGCTCCAAAATGGGTCGTGGCTCTTTTTTCACAGAGTCTGGCAAACCCTGCAGACCACTGCCTGTGCAATGACTGTGCTGGCACTTTACCTTCTGTTCCTCTAGCTATGATGTCATAAACTTATTCTGCTCGGGTTTTTCCTTATTGCACACTGACACCTCTATCTGTCCTGCTCAACTCACCAACATATCTGTGTGTGTGTGCATGTGTGTATTATTATATATATATATTTTTTTTTCTCCTCTTTTCCCAGCTTCAGGCACCTGTCCAGAGCATTAGCCATAAGACCGACTGACCCACCCTCCTCCAGACACAGTTGGTCCAGCTCCAGCTCCACGCTCGTCCCCCTGCCTGACAGTGCCACCCGTTGGCCTCCAGACTCATCTCTCATCAAGAGCAGAGTCATCCTTCATAGCTTCGCTCACACGTTGTCATTGACATTTATGGGCTGTCGTTTTTCTGTTTATCATACAGCCTTTTTCCAATTAACCGCTGCCAGCCCGCGGTATACCGGCACCCCCCGCACCAACTGCCCCATACCCACCCAGACCCCTCCCCCCGCTCAAGGCTTCCTCCTGTTACCAGCCTGGCGGTTCTTCTTCACCCGAGGCGTGCTCTTGGCTCTTGGTGGGGGGGCGGGGGGGTAAGGGGGTCTAGGCCTGGATCTCTGAAAAGCCGCTTTGTGACAATGCCCATTGTGAGAATATTTTTTTGGGAAAAAAAGCTCCACACAAAACAGAAATGGGAATAAATTGAAATTTTAGCTGGGTGTGCCATCTCAGAAAGACACACCAGCATGCAGGCTAATGCTTATCAGCTCTTTGTATGAGCTCCTCTGGGACGGAGGCACGGATGTGAGGAGATGAGCGCTGGTTATCAGTTCACCCCGAAGGCACCCGAAGGAGGGGGGTGGAGGATTTTCAGCTGGCGGCATGTGACTCGGTGGCCCCCGCCCCCCCCCCCCAGGTCAGCAGGGTGGAACTAGCATGCTGCGGTCATGTGAACCGGCACAGTCCCCTTCCACGGTTTCTGTTGGGCTGGTCAGTTAAAGAGTGCAAAGGAGAGGCAGCTGGATGCATGTAAATAAAGGAGGATTCGTACAGTATATTATAGTTTCATCCGGAAAATTCTAATGACTCCGAATAAGATCTCGACCACTGTCGATCTAGATCGGCAAACATTTGCCATTAAAACTTAAATGTACAAAATTAAAATATTTATCAAACATAAATTATATCTCAGTTAATGTTATTTTATCTTAAATGCAGCGATGGCTATACGGGTACATACATAATAATAATAATAACAATAATAATAATAATAATAATAATAATAATAATAACCATAGCTTAGTCATATTACAAATTAAAATACATCTAGTTTAGATAACTGTGGGCCTACGCTCTGCTCAAACTTCAGGGCTGGGCATGCTTGCCGTGTTAGGACTGCTGTTGAAAAGCATAACAAAACTTCAACACCAATTTCTCCAAACGACTATGGCCACACTCAGTTTAACTTTATGTTTCATTGAGTCTATAGCCCTCTCTCACCTCCATTCACTCTTCAACTTGTTATCCATTACAGAAGCTTGTAGATTGTGTGCAATCTGGTTAACAAAGCCATGAAATAGGGCTTAAGAATAAAAAATATAATTAGAAAATAGCATAAATATTAGAATAAGCCTCCTAATTTTGTTCATAAATGTGGTAGGATATATAAACAGATTGGAAAACATGTTTGTCTGTATTTTCCTTTAGCAGTAGAGGTCCTATGGTCCAAGGGATACATTTAAAATAATAAATCAACATTCGGAGAAAAAGGGAAATGTCTTATTCTTATTCTGTCACTGTTCATAAAAACACAATGCGAGATAAATTCTGCAAGTACGAGCAACGCATTGAAGAGAAGGGATAAATAATATAACAAAACCATCCATGGCAGGAATGCTCTCACAAACAAAACTGCTTTGTTAAAACACATAACACTGCAATCATGGATATCTGTCAAAACACACAGATGTCTATGTACGCCAAATACAGAAAAATCACACTAAAAAGCATAAAAATAGAACTTCCTAGGCAGTATTAATAGGAAAAACAAGACTATTCACATCAAATGAAAAAATAATCCCCTTACATCAAGATGCAGAATAGTACAGTATAACAAATCACTGCACAACAGTGGTATTTAACCCTTCATGGTATGAGTTCCCAAATATGGGATTAGAATGTTCGTGACTGAACATTCTAATGCTGATGTTACAATAACAACTGCACTACTGGTAACTGAATGTAATGGAGTTCTAGAACACTGACTTTTTTAGAATACTGAATTTAGAAAAAAAAAACATTCCTAAAAAAACTACTCTTGTTTCTGGCCTTGAATGCATAATGAAAGCAACATTGCCCTTACAAATCCTTACAAACAAGGGCCATCTTAAAGGCCATCTCCAAGTCATGTTTCCCTGTATTCACTACACTGGTTATCACAGGGAATCTCCGATTTTAGCCGGCACTAATCGACTGTGGAAATCACATGACAGCCCCCCCCCCCCCCAGGACACGCATAGCCAGCCGAAGGCATTATCCCAGTGCGCCTTTCAATGGAAGCCCATCTCCACTGCGAGACAGGAAACAGGAGAACCGCACAACAAGCATTAGCAGAGCACTTTCCCTTCCTTGATGTGGCAATGCAATAAAGGCTTTTTAACTGATCGAAGCCGAGCCTTAAGAATGTCCTGGACATTCTTCCTCTTCTACTCCTCGCTTTCTTCTCCTCGGCCTCGCTTACAAACAGTGAATCACGCGCCTCGCGAACGAAAGACTCTTTAGCAGCCTCTTTGACCCTGATCTCCCCCGTGAAGTGGAAGGACGTTCACTGTTGGGAGAGCGACGATGAAAGCGTCCGCTTGCGCACGTGCGTCTACGGGCGCGTGTGCGGACTGGAACGCGGACAGCCCATCGTTCCGCCGCTGCAGATCTCGATCGCCGCGCTTTTATGTCGATATGCCTTGTAACATTAGCCCCGTTTCTTTATTCCAGCTTTTCATACGCGTTGCGACTACGTGCAGGTTTGCAGATTTATCAGTGGAATCACTCTACAAATATCAAAGGCAATCAACGGCCGTCGTGTGACTCATGAAGAGGGGGAAAGTGGGAGGGATCAGTACATTAATTTAGCGAGTGAATCTGCGCTCGTCCGTAACTCTCCTTTCCAACTGTGACTAAATAAAAAGCTGTGAAAATTCAGGAGATTAAAAATTCAGGGGAGCCAAGAAGGCTTAAACGAAGTTAAAGAACCAGCGTCCTCCAACTATTTGAGCACTCAAGTTTTTTTTGGGAGAACATTATGGAAATGGTTAATACGGTCACAACAGCGGAGAGGGCTAGAAGAAGGGAACGATTTCACAGCTCCTGAATAAACAAGACTCACTGGTGCGCACGCACTGCCTGCTCCCTACGAGAACCATCTGTTCGGCTCCTGGATCATTCTGTTACATTGTCAGGGAGAAATTATCACGCATTTCCCACAGGATTCCTCTCATTCCAAGTCTAAGCCCTCTTCAGAACAATGGCAAATCCACCAGTGACTAATTGGCTCCTTTCAAATTTGAAACCAATTTTGAAAAATATGATTATGAAATTAAAGCAAAACCATAAAAAAAAAAACTATGTGGCAATAAAAGGCCACTATGGAGCACGTTATTTGTACATAAATTATGAACTGCATAAGAGGGCTCTTGATTGGCATTAATTTTTAGAAATTAGTTTTAACGTCCACAGTTTAACCCAGTGTAGCAGATCACCTTCTCAGCACAAATGCTATTTGTTATGAACAACTCATTTTTACCAGATGATAGCTAAGACACTGAAAGCCTAAGACACTTTTATTTTTTACATGGCTGACTACTGGGCTACAAAATATGTTTAAAAAAAAGTAAAAAGTGAATAAATGATAAAATCGAGTATAATGGGCAATAGGGTGTGAGGTGAAAGTTCTGATAGTTTAAGTTCAAGGGAGGGAGTTGCAGCATGACTCTACACACACTGATATTTTATTCATGAAGAGCTCATTTTGGTTTCTAAACCACTCCCCCCAATCCCAGCCGTATCACACCGCTGCTAGCGAATTAGCCAGCACTAGAACCAGCACCTGTCGGGTCGGGTTCTATGTTAATAAACATCGTAATATAGAGAAGGCCTGATCCATAACACTCTAGGTAGGGCAAGTTGGCAAATAGCAATAAAACATATGTTTACAAAATAATTCCTTATGGCGTGGAAGTTTGGTAATGTAAACCTTTTATAGAAACTGATTGGACTTGAATCTGATGGAAATTGATTGGAATGAAATTCCTAATTGTTTCAAATGGTCAAACATCTCAATATTATAAGTACCAAAGGTCACATGTTGGTCCAAAGATGTCCACTAAAAATACAAAAATGTTGCAAATGGTCTTGTGATTAAATGTATAATAAAACACATAATTATTGTTGGTTCCATGGTCATTTTTAAGAACATTACACTGAAAGTAGAGAAATAAATTCATTAAATAATTTGCAGTGAATAAACCCTACAGTTTCCAAAACATCAAATCTTGCCTTAAGGTTTCCCAGCAATAAAAAGGGCAGCCCATGTCATTTGTGCTTACCACCTAAACCACCCATGGGGCGACATAGATCGGGAGGTAAGAGCGGTTGTCTGGCAGTCGGAGGGTTGCCGGTTCGATCCCCCGCCCTGGGCGTGTTGAAGTGTCCCTGAGCAAGGCACCTAACCCCTAATTGCTCCCAATGAGTTGATTGGTACCTAGCATGGCAGCCTTTCACCATTGCTATGTGAGTGTGTGTGTGAATGAGTGAATGAGAGGCATAAATTGTAAAGAATCAATGAAAGAGAGGCATCAATAAAAGCACTATATAAAATGCAGTCTATTTACCATATAAAATGCAGTCCTTAGACAATACTTAGTTGTTCTTCAGTGTGTGTGGTTACTGATAAACTGCAGAAAGCCAGCTCAAAGTATTTTTGACAAGATGCAAAGAAATTCAGAATTAAAAATTTGTTTTCTGTCATCCTGAATTTAATGGGAAAGGACACAGAATGCAAAATGCAGAAATTATTGTTATTTTCTGGGTTATTATTAGTAAGCAACCTTTAGCTAGCTGTCATTTCAAAAGACAGATGAAGAAGTATAATTTCCTTTCCCGTTGGCTCAAAATGAATTATGCGCCCATTCATACTGGTTGTAAAGCTCTAAAGGGGAGTCAGACTTTATGCACTCATTTGAACTCCTTGTCTTGAGTTGGCTATGGGCTAAATGAGATAACATTTAGGCCAACCCAACAGGGAAGGCCTTTTTGGCACATTAAAGAAGAGTACAGGAGGACTTTCTTAAAAAAGGCACACCTGCCCTTCTTGCCCCAAGTGCCCAATGCTCGTCATTATTTTATTATATTCATAAGCAGAATTAGCGGGGGAATGTACCCATAGGAGCAGCCATGGGGAGGGGGGGGGGCGTGTCCCTGACTGCCCACGTGTAGACACTAACTTAGGCCTAATTCATGAAAAACATTTGTGAATGTGCACAAGTAACATTGTATCTTTTGCACAAAAAATTATATATATTTGTAAATCAGAGTTGACGTTAAACCGCACTGAATCTCTAAAATGGACTCGCATTTCCTTTCTGTCATTCTAAGCACGAAGCTCCATTTCTCATAATGCCTAGCACCCGTATGTACGACAGGCTAGCTCCGCCCCCTGATTTTGGCTAAATATATTCCGTACATTAACTGGGAGTCATAAATCAGCTCTTCCAGGTTAGGCGAGCCCTTTTCTCACTTTGAGCCCCCCTCCCCCCCCTCCCCCACCCCCAACCCCACAAAATGTCTCCACGCGGCCCACGGAAGGAAGGAAGCGAGAGACAAAAGCAGGGGATGAGGAATAAAGGTGAAGACGGAAGGAGGGACCCCGCGTGCCGCTCGGCAGATTAAGATAAGCGGGGGGGCGGCCGCGCCGCGTCGCGTTTTTACGCCGGCTATTAGAGGACGACAAAGGATGCCTCTGCCCTTTCCAAACGCCGCCTCTCTCTCCGATCGCACGCGTTATTGTGGTTTTTTTTTTTGTTTTTTTAATCGGAGCGGCGTTTTTCGAGGCTCCTCGGCCGGGTCCTTCGCTCCCACTTTCGCGAGGACGGCGGTTCGGGGCCGACGCGCTGGAACCCGAGCTCCGCGCCGGAAACGTCGTCAGAAGTCAGCCGAAAGGCTTCTGCGTGTCCTCTGCCTAGGCTAACAAGTCGGAAAAAAAGATGGTTTGCAAGTCGGCGCTGGCAGAAATGTACTTTTTTTCCCCAAGACAAACGCAGCCTTGTTAAAATCCAAATCTGTAGATTTGTGACAGAAATTCATGTACAGTATAATGAACAGAGACATATCTCATCATTTTTGTGGCACGTAATCTATATATATATATACATTTTTTTCACATTGTGCATTCCCTGTTTACTGCATTATTGAAATGCTCTCTGAGTTATGACCTTTGTGACTCACAGATCAAGCCTGACATGCAGGGATATCGCAGGGCTTGTGTTTTTGGCAGTGTGAGAACCTTGGCATCAGAGGGGAAAAGTCATCGACAGAGCAACAGAGAGAGGGGACCGCTGTCGGAGCCTTGCTCCGAGGCCGAGGCTAAATCTGGTCTCACATTATCATTATGCATCTCCGGGGCCGACGCCCTGAAAGGGAACCCTCGGTTAAGTGGGAGCAAGATGGATCCTATAGCTGGGCAAGTCACCGGGGACCTGGAACAAGAAAGCAATTCCAGAGTCTCTACAACTCTGATAATTGGCGGGCCTTCCAGGACATCGACCTGGGAGGGACCGAGGAGACGTGAGGTGACAGAGGGGAGGGGAGGGGTTGGGGGGGGGGGGGTCTCGATATGTGGAAACGAAAGGGGGGGGGAAACCAGACGGACCGGTGAAAGCCCCCGCCCGTGGCACGGTATGAATCTGAAATGCTAAATGTTAGATTTATAACACGGCACTTGTAGCTTGGAAGCTCGCTGTGGTTTAAAAAAAAAAAAAAAAAAAACCTTTTCTGATTTGAAATGCTGGCTGTCAAATACATTTATGCAGTAAGTGGCAGTACAAGCCGTGGAGTACGAGATTGGAAGGGGGTGAGTGTGTGGGGGTGGGGGGGGTTCATTAATTTAAGAAGGAAGCAGATGGAAGACTTTGGCCAGGTCCAACAGCCTGGAACAATAACTATGGAGGATTAGGTAGGCCAATCTTCGCGAAGAAAATATTTTTGGCCTGTATAATTAAACCGAGAGTGAACCTGATTAAGGAAAACAAGACAAGGTTCCATTCTGTTGAAGCGCGCAGCTCCGGAGTTAATTGGAGAAGGGGTGGAGTGGATTAATAAGTGGGCATGCCTACATTTTCATAAATTTTGCATTATGACTGACAAGCGACTGGGTGAATACCCACAGTACAAAAAGTGAGGGCCTTCTGGGAAATTTGAAGATAAGGTACAGTCGCATATTCCGAGGCACCTGATTTGGGTGTGCAGATAGAACCCACACAGCAAAACCTGTCCAATCAGACACAGCCAGGCTTGTAAATATGGGCATGTGGAAAAATATTTACACTGACCGCACTGGCACTCAAGATAATGAAATCCAAAAATTAATCAAATTAACCATTTGTGTACACACCGTTTTACATGTACGCACATAGTCAATTTTTCCCTAAACCTGCGATGCATATTCCATTTCGGACGGAGGCTGTGCATATCTTGAGGAAAGTGAAACACTACACAAACAGGTGGAGACAAAAAACCCCTGGCAGGAACCGCACTCTGGTGACAACTTGGCGAATTTGTTGCTAGATTTACCAACTTCTCAGGCCCGTTTAGCAACTTTATTTCAAAAAAGAACCAAATGTGTGACAAATCTGGCAACTGTTTGAGCAGGCATCAGTTTCCTTGGAAAGCAGTCGCTGCGTGGTGCGTCTGCAGTCTTTCCTGTGCTCGTTATTGCTCCACTGCTCACATAAGAGTGGCTGGCTAGTGCAGAGAGAAGATACAGCGAGACACATGTTTCCATATGCAAATGAGTATGTGTCATAAATATGTAAAATTGTGTATGTCATCATATAGCAACTTTTTGTGCATGCTACATTCCGTAGAAAAACGTTGGTATCACTGGAACCACACACATGCAGTCTTCCTCTTCCCACAGATATATCCACAACTTTTCTGACTTCTGACCCTTCCCAGAATCCTTTCCATGTTTTACAGGAGTGATGAAAATAAATGTAAATTTAAATGTTCTTACAATAAGCGGAATATGCACGATTGGTCTGACCATTCAAGAAGATCTGAAAGGACATACTGGGAATCTGTCTCACCAAAAATGACTGCTTATCCTAAATGCTTAATTTTACCCTTTCAGCTTCATTATTTAAATCTTGAGTTTACATTTTTTTTTAGAAAGAAATACTGGTCAAATTAAATGAACAATCATCCTTAACATTGCTTTACAAATACATGTGCTTGTTTTTTATTTGCCATCTAAAATCATTTTAGTGCCGCAGTTTTTCAACGTTTCTTTGCCGCTTTGGTTGTTGGTTTTATTCTTTTGTTGTGAAGGCTTGGAAATAATTCACACAAAAAAAACAATGCAAAGCATCTCATTGAAAAGCAGTGCAAATCACCACAAGGAAAAGTATTACCACAACAAAAGAAAGCCATGTGATTTAGTGCATAGGGCAGTGTCCATCGGTTTCTCCCAAACAGCCCATAAAATCAATACAAATGACCGTCTCGGCCACTTGCGAGAACCAGCACTTTAACATTATAGAATAAAGCCAAACGTTTACGACATATACCAAAAGATTATTTTCTCATTACAGACCCCATAAATGTGAAACTGTAGGCCCATTACTTCCCTTGTCATAAGGCTTCCCAGTCCCCATCTGCAACCAAGCAGCAAAAGCTCAGCAAAAAAATCATCTAAGCTGGGCCGTGCGATTTGCTCTTCGCCTTCACCCTGGGCCCGCATTACAGGGTAATTTGGACCCGCTCGCATAACACGCGTCGAACCTCGCGAGGAGTTGTACAGAGGTCCCGACTCAGTGCAGTCATTAAAAATCCTGTGGCGCTTCTCAAAAAAAAAGGCTAGACAGTACTCTAATGTCCTGGCCAAATTCCAAAACTGGCTCTCCAAATCTGGCTCAACAAAAATCATCTCAATCTAATAATAATTCTGTCCCTCTTCATCTCAGCTGTTATATCAGTGAGCATTCTGGTCGGTGTTACACGTTGGTGGTGGTTGAAACGAACCTTCCTTCCCTCCGCCAACGTAGAGCACTGAGACTGCAAAGAGTGCAGAATACTTTAAATCACATCGACCAAAATGCTGCCATGTTGAACTTGCCTGCCCCTCCTTAATGAAGAGTTCAGGAATCATTTCTCGTGCGTAACACTTTCAATTAAGTGGTGTGCAACCAACCAGCATGCCCCATAAGTTATTCTGGTACATCTTACACTGTTGGTATATTCCTAAAATTATATTGGCATATTATCATCAGATAATTAAGCTGATAGCACAAATACTGGAGGCCACACGCATTTAATTCTGAAACTTTAACTCTGAACCTATGTCTAGCAACATCTGACAAGGTTCCGTTTACATGGATTCCGTTAGTCATGTGTTGGCCATGTGTTGTTTTAACATTTCTTTACGACAGAGAGAGGACACCATTTCATAATTAGGCACTTAAACTAAGAAGGCCATTCAGAATTCCTCATCGTATGACAAAAGACCATTGAGAACTGAGTGTGTCTCTCTCTTCCCGCTGTGATCATTGCCATTGATTTCCGCAACCCCACAGCCACAGCCACGCTACCGTGTCCTAGCGAGAGTCCAAGTGTCGAGCAGCTTCTGCAACTGCTGTCAACACCTTTGGTGCTAATCAGGCTGTTAAGACTGTTCCAGTAATGATGCGCAATAGCAACACCACCACCAGCAGTAGCAGGAGTAGTGGCAGCAGCAGCAGCAGCAGCTCTGGCAGCAGTAGCAGCAGAAGCAGCAGGAGCAGCCGTAGCAACAGCAGTAGCAGTAGCACACACTCATTAGAAACGTGAGAACTGCGCAACTGTTAAACAAATCCTAGGCAGAAAAAAAAATCACAGGGATCATTCCCCTGCTCGAAATAACAGATTTCCTGTTGCAGAGCATTGCGAAACGTGGCAAGGTTTTCATAACAATTCATTACACATTACCTTGAAGCATCCAACCAAACTACTTCACATATAGTCATTCTGTTGTAATCATGCAAAAATGTCAGTTATGCAATAAATTATAATGAGGGTTTCATTTACATTGAGTAGAAACAGGAAATGGGAAATAATGCAGATGGTCTGTGGCTCTTGCGCACATTTAAACTGAACACAATTACTGAACACAGGAGCTGAAATCCTCTCTCAAGACGGTATGTCCCACCCACTTACTGGAGCAGCTGACATTTTTCACTGAGGTGTAAAGACATGGCCATATGCGGACTGATTTGACAGGCAGCATTTTACCACTGTCCTCCTGTTAGGAAGCATGTCTGAAACAGTCTCATAATCCATATTTCTGTAATAATTGTGGTTCATATTTGCTGCTATAGCCTAACTAGCTACCATCCAGGGATTTCCTTAAAGAGTACGCAGAAAACCTGAGCGAATCCACAGAGATTAGCAGTACTGTCAGATTATCATTTTTCAACCCTTACGCTTACCTCATCATATCTGCTGATGAATATTTCTGAATGTTTGTTACTTGTGCAAGTAATTAGGGAACTAAATTAGAAGTATTTATTCTCCTGACAGCAATGCTAAATAGATATGAGAAATGTAGAAAAGAACCAAAGTGAGAAAAGAAACGTATAAAACAATGTTGACCACATTAACACATTCTTGATTCAAGGAGAATTTAGAACCCTCCAGTTCCCGCTTCTGTATTCCGATTAATTCCACTGAACCCAGAGTGCAGTTCACGGTTTCTCCACTGCTGCTATTATTGTAATAAATATGATTTTTCGTTCATCAAGGCAGAAATATATATTTTTTATTTCCATACAGTGACATTTGTTTAGTTTGGGAAATCCCATTAGCCTTTTGATGGATTCAGTCAGTAATCAGCAATATAATTAATTATATCATTTTAATGAGCATAAAGCTAACATACAGTACCATATGTTAAGTTGCTTTGAAAATACAGATTTTTAACATTTAACAGATTGAAGGTGCAAGAAATGCCTGTGGCTGTACTCTGGGTCAGTAGCTGTGCTGTGTATTTGTACGGTAATTGCCTTTTGCCATTTGAAGTACATACAGTGCCCTCCAAAAGCATTGTAACATTAGATTGAAATGAGTTATTTTTGCTACATAGTTAAGGCATTCAGATTTTAGATCAACAGATGAATATGAGACACTGATGAGAAGTACTGACGGTCAGCTTTTATTTCATGTGATTTAATTAAGTGCTTAATGTTTTACCATTTCACAGAAGCAGCTGTTTTTGTGTTGAGGCCCCCATTTTCATCTATGCAAAAATTTCTTCTTACACAGCCAGGCAAAATCTTTCTGTACACATTGGCATTCATCCTACTGCTGCCATCCTTCTGTTGCATCATCAATAAGGATGAGTGAGCCTGTTCCAGAAGCAGCCATACAGGCCCAAGTCATGACACTACCTCCTTCATATTTCACAGATGATCTCAAAAAACAAGTCTGTATTTTTTTTGGCGAATTCAATTCTGGTTGCTGATGATGAGAGGTTTGCACCTTGCAGTGTAACCGGCATGATTCTGCTGTCTAAGTCTTCTGAGTATGGTGGCTATCACCATTGCCCTCTGGAGACTGCCGTTGATGTCACTGACCTTTGCTTCAGAGTTTTTATTCACAGCTTGTCATCTGCCATCAACTGTAGTTGTCTCCCTTGACCGACCTGTACAACAACGTTCTATGTCCACCAGTGTTTTCTTTCTTTTTCAAGACTTTCCAAACTGCTCTACTTGATATACCCAGCTTCTATGTTACCCTTCTTAATGAGTTCTGTTCTCTCGGCTCACAGATTAGTTGTCTTTCAGCCATAGTTAGTTCTCCTCCTGATGCCGTATGCCTCTGACACCAAATGCATACAGATGAAAACAAAGTCTATATCCAAGAGTGGACACTCACCGCTCTTCTCCATGTGGACAAACCATGCAAAAGGAAACACCTGAACAATAATTAACACTGGCCAATCATCTATTACCTTAATTTTGCACAGATGAAAACGGCATGTTTTGGCTGCCCCTGGCCTCTCCCTGGGGAGCTCAGAGATTTCCCCTCACTGTCCTCCTTCAAACACTCCCTTAAGATCCACCTTTTTAAAATTACTTTTGATGTCTGATTGATTGTTATTTTGTCAATGTGTATTATATTTTATCTTCCCATTTTTGTCAAGCATCTTTCAGTTCCCTGAAAAGCATTATATAAATAAAATATTGTTGTTGTTGTTATGTAAAACTGAACGTACATACAACCTCAAAGTGTCTTCAGTAAGACTATAGAAAAATAATTTTGCACTGAATGGATTTGAATGAAGATAATGCACGGTTCAGGAGGTCTACTTTGCAGCACAGTGTGGCCACATGCATTCAATGGGACAACAGCAGCTAAAACCTTTATTGCCAAAATGGCTGGCTATACCCTGATGAACTTAATGTTCTTTGCTTTGCCCTTGTATTGCAGCATCCTAATTTCCGAGTGTGGCATTAATTGCTTCAGAGACAGTGGCGTTGTGATTAAAATTTTCTGTGTGCAGGAAACGGAGCTCTATTCTTATTATTTTAAGGATGCAGGCTGCTCAGCAGGTGGGGATGTACGCTTTGATGGCTAATCAGTTTGTTGAATTGAATTTCCTTGAGCTCTCCTCCACAGGAGGGTGTATCGGAGCAAACATTGCAGCCGCACAGTTTGTGGCACACACACACACACATTTTCTGTGGCAGCATTCAGACACATTGTTACATATGTCTTGAAATACTGTTCCTAAATTTATCTCATCAGATCAATAATTCCATTTGTGTGCTCAATGCATATTTAGTCGATGCAGTAAAAGTCACAGGGGGTGCATTTCCTATAGCATAACTCCATTAATAGATATTCCTGCGTCTCAATGCGGGACTCTTGGAATCTGAGAAATTTAAGGAATGAGCACTCCGTGCTGGGACAGTAACCAGGGAGAACACAGACAGAGATTCCATCATAGGAAGGTCTGGCACACAGTGATTGACAGTGCCAGAAAAACTTAAGAGATAGTTTATAGCTGATTCTAATCTAGCTCACTGAGCAGAATAAGGCTTTAAAATAGGTACCTACCCAAAACGTCCTCACAACAGTGCTGCCATATAGTGGCAGTGTTATAGCACTGACAAAACATTCCACCGACACTGACAGAACATTTTGTGTTAGCTGGGGAAGATAAAGAGGTTGGAGAGAAAATGCTTGGCAATTTCTCACTGCTGCCCTGACCAATGTGCCAAACTTGCTGTCCGGTACAGTTAATGGATTATGGTCTACTAGCCCCAATAAATAAGCATGTTTTTCTTCAGTTCCAAATACCCTGCTGCTCAAGTTCTAGGACAAATTGTGAAATGTAGGGCAGAGTAGTCTGATCCCTAGATGATTATCAGATCCCTATTACTTATGTTCAAAATAAACTTTTCAAACCAAACACTCAAAATAAATGCACTTACAATATAGGTATGCTTCAAGGTTTCTAGGTTGGAAAGTCCATCATGTGCAATGCATTCTGAAGAGTACACATTACCCAAAAGCAACTGGGAAGGGAAACATCTCAAGGATCACTACTGTACACCTGAAACTGATGTACCAGAGACCTTATCCGAGCCCATCAAATGTCTTTGGTCCCCTACCATGTACATTCACTTTAAATTAGCATTTTCCAAGGACAATGTATCTTAATTAATGGATTAACGAATAATGAGTAATTGACTCTTAATGTCGCATTAATGAAAGTATATTTGATCTGAAATTGATTTTTATAAGAATGATAATTGGATTAGCCAAATTGGTTGGTTTTTAAAAAAAAATCTATTAAATAATCTGTCTCTCTGTTTTCCTTACTAAGGAAAATTGCGATCACTTATTTAATGCAATTAATACTCTGGATGTAAGACATGCAAACTGCTCTTTGAATAATTACCATAGCAGACGGTATCTAGGGAAACGCGGGGTCATAAATTAGGTCATCAGCTCTCGAGTACTCCCTGTACTTCCTCAGACTCAGTGTGCAATGCAAGGCATCTCAGCGGAGAAGTGTAGATTTCCAACATCATAGAAGCGCAATGCAAACGTACACTAACCACAGACCTTCCTTCAAGCCTAAGACTGACTGGAACTGAATGGCAGAGGCTACTACTGATCAACCACCTGTGGTTCTTTTTAACCACTGTGAGACGAAGTCCCTTTGGTATGAAGAACAGTCGTTGGGTTTCTCAGCAATTAATTCTTTTTTGTTCTGATCCAGTCTCGCTGATGACGACCCTCGGTGATGTCGCGGCCGGCGGGATTTACCACAGTCTGCTGGCGAAGAAAAAACTGCCTTTGAAATGACATAGTTGCATCATACCTTTGCAACAGTCACCATGACAAAGCTATCCAGTTAGCACAAATGCTAAAAAGAAAAGAATGAACTCGGCGCAACGCTCTAAAATAAGTTATGCTACCCTGCAGCTGCATTCGTGCGCTGTGGCAGGTTCTGTGCTGTCAAAACGGGCCCCAAAAGCTTATCTTTCATGTGCCCTCTCTATTCCACTGCTGTGAAGTATCCGAACCCCGTTTTTATAGAATCCAGATGTTTTATTCTAGATACATAAGTATATCCATAAGTTACGTATGTTCGCAAGGTCTTCTCATAATATTTTCTGCAGGTACAGTAGTTGAAATATATTAGCCCAAAAGGATGTTCACACTTTAATACAGCACCTCATTTTCCTATTTCATAATAACAGGATATGATTTTATGATGCATGTAATGAAAAAAAAATAGTTTGGTGGTGCTTAAATTGATGTAAGAATGTTATTCTTTAAGACTTCAGTGTTAGAAGATAACAGAGAAGACAAGAACACGTGCAGATTTATAATTCACTGTACAGTGGAAATACTCATCTTATTCAGTAAAATACTAACAATGCCAAGAATGGTGCACTGGAACCAAGGTGTTTGGACCTATTCAGTGGCCCTATTTGGAAAATCTTTAGAGGAGGAATTAATTGGTATTGACGTTGTCTACAGTAATTGCAAGACTGAAGGTTGCCGATGGATTATGCTAAACTGCGCTTCATTACCATCACGAAGAGGTGGAGGTACGAAGAACACTGAAACCGTCGGAGAGCGTTAATTGCACAGTGTGAATGGTGGGTGAAGGACATCTGGGTGACATGACACTCAACTCTGAATGTCGTTTTATGCATTTCAATCATTTCCAGCTGTCCATCAAAATATGTTATGCGGCTTGAGGACAATGCTTATTGTGACAAAGACCCTGTACAATTAAATCAACTCTCCATTTTCGTTAAGCTGTATTATAAATATGTAAAATAAATGTAAATGTAAAATTAATTTTCATTTACAATAAGGAAGGACAAGATGTGTACATACTTGAACATATGGAATAAATCTTAAGTGTTGCTAATATTTTTGTGGAACAAACAATATGCACCACATTTACTGGTGTTAATGCGACATAAAATGTTACTCACAGATCAATCGGTTTCTCAAAACTGTTCATTTGCATCCTTGGTTCATAATAAATAGACCAAAAAAATAAATGCATGTCATTATGTATCAGGCTCTTTAAAAATACCTGTGAAAATTTGTAAAAAAAAAATTTAAAAAGAGGTTACATCTGCATGTTCTTTTCAGGACATAATGGTCAACATAAAACGGCTTTGAATTTAGACTGTAGCGAGAGAAAAGAAATTGCTCATCAGCATCAAACATCGTGCTACCTTTGAAGCTCAGCTAAAATTGAGTTTCTGATGTTCCAAAAAAACTACACCCACTGAAAAGATTTTGACTTTGAATCGGTCTGCCAATGTCTCTCGGCTCTTGGACCGATACAAAAATAATGTGTGGTGAGAAGCCATTCCCTCCAAGCCACAAAATTTCACACAGGCTACATATTCTTCCAATTTAGCGATAAAATGTCACAGTTGTTGATACATTTCATCAGGTATAAATCTGGACTTTCTTGCAAAAGTCTACGACTTCCTTTGAAAAGTGCATTTACCGAAATTTGTTTATCTCCGCACCACCCCCTTCCTCCCTATATTCCAGGGGTATGATTAACCGAAGCATTTAACGTTTTCCTGCAGTAATTAATGCTAACAGGAAAAAAGGCACTGCTGAAAAATCCATTCTGATTGGTCGACATTTTAAACAAGCGGTGTCCATTGAAAATCCTCAGGCTTCTGGCTTTGTGTTGCTTAACCGGAGCTTTTTGATTGGACGGCGTAATTAACTGTTTTAATTACAGATGTCAAAATCAGCTGCTGGTTGAAAGGCATCTCTAAGGCCCTCTTCAAACCATCTAAACATCTGTGTGCTGCACCAGGAATAGCGTCATCGCTGAAAAAAACGAAGTTTGAATATCGTGATCTGTAAGATGGGCTCTTGAGCAGCACTGCACCTCTTCAGTTAATGCACATAAACACTCCGGCTATATGCGACTCCTCTCATCGGAAAGCCCTGGCATTAGGGTTCATCTGTCAGAACTGAAAGAGATGACAGCAGGACAAGCTCTCTCAGATGATGCGCGGCTTCAGGCAATCAGCCCAGTCACGCAGTCGCCGGCTTGCACCTGCGTTGTGATTACGTTTCTAACCCCTTACCTGAATGCGGCTGACACAAAAGCAGCTGAGCGGCACATGCGACTGCACTGGTACCGTAATTCTCCATCGACAGGAGTGAATCTGAACTGCCGACGAGCAGAAACTGCCTGACAGTTTTCAGAGCCGGCTGTGGGCATAAACGCTCCACGCGGTCATTTAGGGCCACGGCCATCCCGGGGTCACACCAGTTCAAGCTTGAAAATTCATTTTGCAACAGTTTTTAATTGTAAAGCTATTGTTACTTACTGTATGCGCCTGCTGTGATCGGTTCTGCCCACTCCCCGCCCTCACCCCCCTCCCCTCCGCCCCCCAATCTGCAACTCCTGAAACCCCTCAACCCCCCCCCCCCCCAACCACCACCGGGGCCAGCTTTGTTGTTTTGGGTCGTTTCAGGTCACTAAAATTCTACAGCCAGTCTAACGGTTATATTTTTGTCTTAATAGTAGCATCAAGATACACTACAATGAATGGCAGACCCACTAATGCTAATTTCAAGTAGTTGGTTGCATTGCAGCCAGCCAAGGTATCATACGAGTAGAGTTCTGACAGCGGTATAAATGTATGAGGGTAAGAGTGCATATAGGACTATTAGAGACTTAGGTTTGGATGCAGCACAGATGAATTTAAGGCTTACTGCTACACATCACATTGGCTGTTATTTCAGCGACCGCTGCCCAAAACGTCGGCATTCCGGAAAACATTTGTATTTATTTTCAAATGAATGCAGGTTACTTAAACGTAAAGGACATTATGGCTTGGCCCGTGTTTCAGATAAATAAAAATATAAAAGCTTTTAGACTTGAACAGCAAAGACTCACGGCTAAATGTTGTGTGCTTAGCAGAGGCACTTAATGTGAATTGCATAGCTATCCTGTGTATTTATTTTACAGACTACACAGCTAACAGAAACCAGCTGAACACTTACTCGTGCTTACGTATAATTAAGAACCTGAACGTATGTTTTTTTATTTATCCAGTCCGTTAACCACCACACCGCACATCCATATTGATCCCGTGCCATGGATTTATGACCTAACGGGCCACAGCGCAGCTCGAACGGGACCCATTTAAAATCTGGGATTTGCGCCTGTTAAAACGTATCAATAAACAACATAACAACAAAACCAGCGAGCCGATACGTTCGTCATCAAATTCCGGCCGGATTAACGGCCCAGGTTTCCACGGTTTTCTTCAGGGTAACGCGCAGATTCATCAGCGTCCCCCGGGGACGGACTAATGACCGGCGCCTCCTCTTCCGTCTGGCGTTCGCCTATCACACAGCCGTCTCGGTTATAAATATCCACCTCTTCGCTATTAAAGGGTCGAGTTCGTCTCGTGTTCGTTTTACGGCACTCGCTACGCAACGCCAGCGCTCGATCTAAGTCACTCAGGACAAATTGGGCCTTTTTTAAGAGACACTCAGACGCTGGACTCTGGCTCTACCCATGTTCCTGTCCTGCAATCTGAATACAAGTAAAGGAATAGCGAGTTCAAAAGTTACATTAATCTGTCAGTTCAAAAATGTCGATAAGGCACCTAAGTTCATAGTTAGTTCAAATAAGCTGTATTTGATGACAACCTGAAGATAATACAGCTCAAGCAAATTTGGGTCCACTCAAATTTGTAGAATTAACAGTGCACAGCATTAGGTTTACTGCATTATATTTAGCAGATGCTCTTCACCCACAGTGACTTTCACAACTTTAGCTTTTTTTTTTTTTAACATCGTATTGATTTATACAGCCGACTGCATACTGAAGGTATTGAGTTTAAGCACCGTATTCAACAGTACAAAGGCAGTGTTCTACCTGGGAATCAAACCTCCAAACTGTAGGCTATAAGCCCAGGTCCCTAACCATTACATTACACCGCTTCAAACTAAAAGAGAAAGGAAAATTCCAGAGCACCCCCCCCCCCCCCGCCTCCTCCCCCCTCCCCCGATACTGAAGCCTCCATGTCAAAGATAATGCATGTGCAGCTGTGTTGTTCTGTGGTGCCTCTGTTCTGGCCTATGCCCTTTGAGCATGTTTCCTACAGGTGGGGATATTCCTACAAGTAAAATGTACTGAGGGAGCTCCCTTTGGTGAGTTCAGTCGGCAAACGCCGCAGACCCTTTTTTTTCTTTGCTACAGTGCCTATGGGAATTGAAGTCTTTAGCCCCCAATACGTAGAAAACGATAAGCAATAGCAACCACAGCCAAATTCTTCCAAACTAATTACCACATAAGCTCACTGGCCTGACACCAGCAAGCCATTTACTGGGATGAAAAAGCCTGCAGAGGGAAAACAAAATAAACATGGAAGGCACTGAAATGGCTTTGGTCGCAAATTCTGCTTTTTTTTCATACTTCACACTCCATAAACCATAAACAACAAATACAACAGCCACAGCAGGGGAGGCAAAAGAGATGCTGGTATGTTTTGCATTAAGCTGGACTGTTTAAACTATATCATTTAAAATGCAGTTTTATAAAGCAATTATATTATTGTACAACATTACAACGCAATCATAATGGCAGCCTGCTTATAGCTGGCCATAGCATCACCCAGGCAGGGCTTCCTTCAGTAGCCTCCAACCTGTCTTTCACATGCACGTACGCACACACACGCACGTACGCACACATACGCGCACACACACACACGCATGCACACACATATACTGATGCACTGTATATTGATTTGATAAATCGATACTCAATATATTTATTGAGAAGTGGTGGCGGATTACCATGTAAAGAAATTATTCAGTTTGCAACACTGCAACCATTTATATGTGTAAAGAAGCACCATTTGCAGGTGACACATCCCACACAATACTGAGAAATGTTCGATTTGTCTTCTCCAACAATCAATGAATCCCTGAGTCAAATTCCCATCTTTGTGCCTGCGGCTGGTCTTGAGGTCTCACTGAACCACCCAGCATTCACTGTTTGTCTTTTCCAAACCAAAACTGCTAGTTAAAATGGACCTGTTTGATTGGCGAAATAGCAATCATTCATTGGTCAATGGCCTGTCATTCACAATGCCTTTCCCACTGCAGTGACAAGCTTTTGACAACATCTGAGGTGAGCTGAAAAACCAGGCCCGCCACTCAATGCTTTATTTTTTTGGATTAAAAATGAAAATAATAGCTAATAGCTAATTAGTATCTTGTGAGCGGTTTAGCCCCGCCCACAATCCATGCAGTCAAGCTATGTAAAGTGAATTTTATTCAGTTTGTCAGAAACGTTGTTCATCTAGCATAAAACAAAATACTGCGATCGTTCTTCAGTCACTGGCTCCTTAGAGCCTGCAGAGGCCACGCTGATTTAATTCTCACAGCTCACAATCTGTACACCAAGGTTACGCCCTCGATCAGATGGATATAAAATCCCAGGAAATAACTTTTGCCTTTTCCTCCTCTCTTCTCTGAGCTCTTCATCTGTTCCGATCTGAACAGATACCAAGGCCCCGGCCTCACCCTCGCGATGAGACTCTCGCGTTTCCAGAGAGACGCTGCCTGGCGGACCGGAACTTTCCGCCACCGCCGCGAAGGCAAATTAAGCCATTCCCTCCGATGCCTGGATTTTTTTGGACCCGAGGAGAAGGCGGCGGATTTAGACAGGGCTAAAACCCCTGGCGGAGGGCTCAGCCGGATGAGCGCAGGAAGGAAAAGACAAGCCATCCTTCACAGGAAGTCCCTCTGCGTTAATGTGCGACTGAAGGACAGCGTCCAGCCACCTGGTCCGCTGCTTCACGGCAGACAAACGGGGGCCGTCCTGGCGGCCGGACAGCCAGGGACTCCAGACGGTCTTTAAGACAAGCAGCCGCACTGGCTGAGCATATCCGCCGCGACCGTCATGCCTGAGCAAAACGCGCGTCATATTTTCTGATTCTTCTGTCCTTTGTAAATATATGTGACAAACTGTGCAGTCACACATTCCAATAAGTGGGCTCCTCTGATGAAAACAAACATACAGTAGCAAAAATGAAATTTAGGCCTAAATATTGGAGTACGTAAAGAAAGAAATTATCTTATCAATCTCCCTCCCAATTAAATCAAAATGCAAATCCAGCCAAGATGTGCTTAAATTACCAAGGCACTATTTAGTGTCAGCAACTATTTCTATCTAGCCGTTTGTAAGTTTAAAGAAACTCATGACATTGCCAAAGCTCAGTACGGCCCTTATCTTCTGATTCTGTCCAATAAACGGTGATAAAACACATCTATGATTCACAGAGCCCATTTAATCGGTTCCCCAACAGAAATTCCTCAGGAACACCCAGCCATCACAACTTAAACACAGCCCACATACTCAGATTGTTATTAAATGCTCTGGCCTTTTCCCCAGCACACTTTGGTTCCAGTGTGTGAAATTCATAGTGACACATATTTGAAATACCACCACATTATGGCTAGCACTCAGACCCACAGGTTTTTTTAACGAACTTCCATTTTATAGCTATTTCTTGTTTGATTCACCAACATCACTCGGCATATCCACAGAACATCTTTCTGCTCGAATCTTATTTTGAAACTCACCTCCGCAAAATGGCTATTGTTGGTGTAGATGTAACTGAAATCGAAAGTGCTTATTAGCCTGGCAAACATCAGCCGCAGGATTTAGCAGAACCGGCAGTCGGCCTGATCGTCGTGCGGGTGTGAAAGCGTCAGGAGCAGGTGTGCGTCTCTTTCGCTCGGCATCTCCCAGTCAGAACCGCCGCTCTTAGCATTCATTCATGTTCCCCCGCCCACAGAAAAACAGATAAAGCTATAAAAAGAGAAGAGTGGGCAGACAGCTCATTGATTGAGACCCTTGTCTCAGGTTGCTTTAAAACCCCGGGCAGCCTGCACTTAGAGAACCTGTCCGCCCCGGTTTATCTGACAGACGTCTCAATCCGGCTTGTTTGTGTCCCTCAGAAAACCTGTCTGAAGATATAATTCGCGCCGGTGAAACAGTCATTTGGCCGCGCGGTTCCACGTCCTCGCCTCAGTTCAGACTTAATTTTGTTCTCGCTGAACCTCGCTGAAATGTTTGAACACGCAAGACTGGTTCATTAGGTTTTTTTTTTTCTTATCAAACAGCTTGTTCTCTGCAAATGTAAATAGTAAAATCTGGGCAGAGGAGCAGGTTATTAAAACGGTTTTATTTAAATGTCTGAACGGTGAGATTTATTCGTAAACCACAAAGCGGACCGACTACTGTCGATTCCACAGATTCCTATGAAATTACTTTCGGGGATTAATGATTAATGTTGTGTCATGTAAAAGGTTGGCTGGGGCTGCCTTTCTTTGAGATTATTTTTTCCACTGTAAATTGAGGTTCAGCTTTGCTCTCTGTATATTTTCCACAGAACACAACCTGTGTGCCAGACGTAAGAAGGGGTGTTAATAATTCTGCCCGGTGGGGTTCCTCGGTACTGTTTTGATTTTTGTTTCACTTGCTGGTGTTTTTTTCCACCCATTAAACATTGATATCTTTGGCACAAACGGTCTGTGTCAGAGGCTCATGTAGATCGATTGTCTGAATCGTCTCATGCTGTTTTTGATATCGGGTCAGTTCCCTCCGAAGTGGCCAACCGGTGAAGCAAAGCCCTAACATGCCGTCAGACAGCAATACAGCCCGTGACTGGAAGCTTCATCTGCTGCGAATTTTACGTTTCTGCCAAAAACTCAAGTTTTACAAGATGGCTTTAATACAAGAATCGGTTTTATGTAATCATGGATTTTTACTCTTTCTGTTCATTATTATTTTTAAACACTTTAGATTTTTGACACTTGTTTCTTTTCTTTTTGTCTGGAAGTGCTTTTTCAGTAGCTTACAATTATTATCATCACTAGAGGTCTTCCCTCCACGTGCTGAAATTACAACCTGAACAGCCTGGTGGTGGAATAAACATTTTTCAGATTGAAACTGGCACAGAACAATGCAAGGTCCAAACACAAGCTTGACGTTAATTTATCCAGGGCTAATAAAGTTTTTCTCTGCTGCCAAGGCAAACAGGCAACATCCGCAAGCCCTCCAAAGGTTTCCACGGTTCTACAGCAATCAGCCAGCATGATTAACCAATCTTTGCGTCATCAAAACAATGCCCTAGGTCATTTACAAAAACAGCCTTGACCTAATCAAACAAAGAAATACATTTTTTTAAATTAAAATCATGTCCATTTAAAACCTCATTTTAGTATTGATGGCTGTTGGGCAATGTCATAATGAAAAATGAATAATTCATAATGCCTTTTATCTCTATTTGCTCTTGGATTGTCTGATTAAATAGACATTTTGTCTCCTCAAAAATTATACTTTAAATTAAACTTGATTGCTATACAGAATCTCCCTTTCAAAACCATTTTCAAACCCTAGTCAATGGTTGATCAGGCTTATGAAAGTGAGACATTATTCATGACAGAATATTTTAAGGAATTGAGCCATTTGGAAAAAAAATTATTTTTTATTTTTAAATATTCATTATATTATAGTTTGGAATTATTTCTACAGATCCAATATTGAATTAACTGGGGCACAAAAACTTAATCATTAATCATAATCACTTAACCATTAATGCTACAATCAAACACTCAAGGAATGCAACAAAGAAAAAAACAGTCTATTTAAAATCTTTCATTCACTTAAAACAAAAATTGTTACACATTTTGATTTCAATGATGATTTCAAGGCAGGAGTTCTCGTGTATTGAACTGGGGCGAACTTGAAACCTGATTGGCTAGCCGTGAACGCCTGCGTACGCACACGCTCGTACACGCAGCAGCGCAGCAGCGCACACCTCCAAAACCGCGTTCAAGGGCATCTCCCCGAGTTCTTCGATTAAAATACGTAAACACAAACCGTCGGCGTCGGACGCAGCCAGCCGAGCGCGAGGCCTTCTGAGCCCTGCAGAGAAATTTGCATCCGGTCTTCAGAAAACCGCGCAAAGTAATGAAAATAAATGACTGTTTGAGGCTCCGGACCCCAAAGGGGGGGCAGCACTTAAGTAATTAATTCTTGAAATCACTGAACTCTGACTGGTTGCGTCCTATGAGAGCGCATAACTGACACATGCGAGAGCTACGGAAAAAAATAAGAGCCCTCTCTCCATTTTCTTTTGTAGGGCATAACTATACACAGTAAAATGTCCAGTGTTAATTCATACACATTTGTTATCTGTTAAGAGCTGAATAAACGCTGGACATTCTGGTGTGTACTTTCAAAACCTCCATGGGCAAAACGGACTGTTCTCATTATCAATTATGTGCTTGTTCGTACACTCCATGCTGCAAAGCATTCTCTCACTATGGAGGTGATTGTTCACTGAACTCCGGTACCATACCCCCACCCTCCCACCCCCAAAATTCAGATGTAGCCTAATAAATGTAACACGGTCAATTAATGAAGACTGAGAAAAACCTTATTTCTTAAACCCACAATTTATTTTGTTCTCAATTGCGCATCCAAACTCACAAGACATTCTAAAACTCCCTCTTTTAAAAACCGGCTAGCTTTTCCTGCTGCTCGATACAGCTGCAGCTGCGTTCTGGTTTTCGCATACCTTCGGAACGTCGTCTCGTTTAAATTTAGTATTTCAGCTCATTCAGGGTCACGAAAATGGAGTACGGCAGAGGAAGAAAGAAATAACGGCACTGAAGGGACACGAAGAGCTTGAAAGTTGGATTCTCAAGGTCATAAAGAACCTCACTGACAACACTCCCCCCCCCCTTTCTATTATGTTCCGTTCCATCCCCCCCCCCCCACCCCCCCTTCCTGTTGTTCCACCAAATGAAAATCTGGCATTGGACTGCCATAGCTGATCGAATACGGCATTCTTTTACTATGTTCAATTTGTACTGTCCTTCCTTGGTGAAAGACAAGAGCACAGTAGGCATTCTACCTGCGCATTTCCCAGGCATCTTATTTATGCTGCAGGTGAATGGCAAGCAAGCCAAGTGCGATGGAAAAACTTGTGAAACCAATTTATTTCTGGGCAGCGCACAGCATCAAACAGAGCAACCAAAGCAACTTCTATTCGTTCGAATGTTACTCCACGTTGGGTTGAGTTTTGCCTGAAATGAGGCGAAACGAAATTTATATACAGTTCATTTTGATGTGCACCAGGTTGTGAACTCGTGGAAGTGGCCAAAAGTTATTTATTATGCTTGTCAGGTTTCTTCAGCGCTACGTCAAACCGCACACATCTCTTTCAGGATTTCACACCAGTGCAATACAATAAACATGTTCGCTATAAAGGTCAGAAATAACATCCAACTCACACTTCGGGGTTTCCCTTTGCTTAAGAATCAATAAAGACCATAATCTGTCTACAAAACAAGTGTGAGAACACTTGCGCATACTCAAATATGTAAGGACTATCACAGAGACCGAGCAAAGAAAATGCATTTTATCAAGATAATAGACTATCCGTGTCCATTTAATAGCAAATAATGAGGACAAGAAAGCACGAGGCCCCATATGAATAGTAATAGATAATCATACACTCACTGAAAGAAATAGAGTTTGATGGTTGAGGAAGGGATATGTGGAGTTCACACAAAGCCTGACATGCACATCAGCTTTTTTTTGAGGCACTGATTGCAGATGCTGTACCCAGCAAGATTCATTACATAACATTACATTGCATTACAGGCATTTAGCAGACGCTCCAATCCAGAGGGACTTACACAACATTTTATATAGCATTTACATTTCACCCAAGTATACAACTGGATATATACTGACGCATTGCAGGTTAAGTACCTTGCTCAATGGTACAACGGCAGTGACCTACCCGGGAATCGAACCTGAACCTGCAACCAACTCATTACCCGTTATAACTGCACTGCCACCCACAGGCTGTCATGAAGGACTGTTACAGCAAAACAAAGACAGCGTCGCCACACAAGCAGCGCCGCGGCTCGCGACATGCCAGACTAATGACTGCACTCACTTCCTGCGCTAGCCCCGCGCCACTTCCTGTAAGAGAGATGACTTTACCTTTCCATGCTCCCTGTTTTTTGCACTCCCCCCCCACAACCCCCCACCCCCACCCCCATAAGAGCAGCCAAAGTGGGGGTTGAGAGAGGGGTTACCGTCCCACAAGCCCAACTGGTGAGAATTGCGCGGGGTGTCGGAATTACACATGGCATGTATAAAAGGGACCGGCTGGGGAGCGCGTACGGGGGGGGGAGCAATTCACCGGAGGGGTCCGTTACACATCAATAAAGCATGGGGGAGTCCGGCGGAGCCCTGAGAGTAAATCACTTCCTTCTGTCCCCCTCGCTCCGCTACGGATTTTTTTAAAAGAAAAATAATAGATAGTATCGGGTTTGCCGTTCTCGTTGGTACTCGTCCGCTGAGCGGGTCCCTCCGCGGGCGGGGGGCCGCGGCTGCCGCGGGGGTCGCCGGGGAGACGCTCACAGATGTCAGCGTTTACCGTAGGCGGCCGGGGCGTTCCCGCCGAGCGATTACGGGGGGCTTCGGCAGAGAGAGAGAGAGAGAGAGAGAGAGAGAGGCAGAGAGAGAGAGGCAGAGAGAGAGAGAGAGAGAGAGAGAGAGGCAGAGAGAGAGAGAGAGAGAACGCAAAGTGCAAAAAGATGGGAGATGGATGGGGAAGGTAACAGAGGGTTTGTGTTTCAGCTGGGATTACGGTAAGAGTAGTATCCTGAGGTATTTAATGACAAGGTCATTATAGTGTGTTTGAAATTGGGTTGAGGGTTTTTAATGGATTGAATGGAAGGTTAAGATGTTCACCCCCGTCAGTGTCGACATTTTCTGAAGGTTAAGATGTTCACCCCTGTTAGTGTTGGCAATGTTGCCGGTGCACCAGGGGATGGCATCTCTAGCTAGTTAGCAAGTTTGCTTAAGAAGATGAAAAATTTGAAACTGGTCGGGTTGTTATTTTTATGGTTTATATCGCCACTGAATGCATGATTCAGGTTTATTATTTTTGATATTTCAATTTTAACTTGAAGTTCAGGCAGGTTGCGCTGTCTCCAATCGACTCATTTCCGACTTTAGACTAAAGCTTGGACCCGGCACTGAACAGAGAAATCAGGAATATGAAACCAGAGAGGTATGTGTATGCTCTGAGGTGCATGAAATCATCTCTCCCCCCCATCAAACTGTCAACCAAGCTACTGCACTGGACAGCTGCCCAGCTGGAGTGAGGTCATCATATTCTGTCCAATCACCCGGGGGAGGGGGATGACTACTGTTTGAGAAGCGCAACCCCCACGGACTGAAATCCTCCTCCTGCGGAGAGTTTATTGCCAGTGACAGGTACGCGCATCACCAGCAGGATTCCAGGCTGTTCGACGCTGACGGTGTCCAGGTGGACTGTGGGATAGCACGGCGATCCCGAACATAGCACACGATACACTCTGCTCTGCACAAGCGCCTTAACCAGATGCGCCACGGACGAGCCCCGTCTAAAGTAAGGGTGACAGACTCCGGGCCTGGAGGTCCAGAGCCAGCTGGAGTTTTTCTGGTACATTTCAGTGATTCATTTTAGTCACTGATTAGCTGCATATCACACCTTTTTTATTTCCTAAGGCCTGTATTGGCTGCTGACTGAAAGTGAAAGCCCAAAGCCTGCAGGCCTGATGGCCAGGACGACTGACAACCCCACCCCCCCCACCCCGCGCCCGCATCCACCCCCCCCCCCCGACTACATCAATTGCATTTATTTCTTCGCTCATTTCTTCGCTTCACTATTAGAACTGAATCCACCTTTTTTTTTTTTCCCAGTGCAGATGATTCAACCCCAAAGCAAATCCGCCCACTCCCCTCGCTCCTTCTTTTTACACGGTCTGACGCACCGAACCGCTGGAAGTAGACACATTAAGCAGATAGAGAAAAGCACATACACATATTTATACACACACAGATATCTTACAGGCAGACTCCAGAACAGCAGGTAGAGAGAGAGCGCGTAAATGACAGGTTTTATCTGTAGAAGCCGCGCTGAGCACAGAGAGGCACAGTCAGGGCTGTGGTGACGCGCGCCCACGCACAACAGCGGCGTCCCGAAAACGTTCGCCGGAAACGGAACGCGGATGCCGCGGCGCGGGTTAGCGTCGTTTTCCCATCAGCGGCGGCGGCGGGAAAACAAACAGACGTTAGCGTCATGGCAGACCGGAGAGAAACGATCGCAGATTACCCTCTTCGCACCGCGGCTGCGCGGGAACCGTCGGCTGGGAAAACGTAACGACCGCGGAGGAGGCGGAGCGGACGGGCGAAATTTCAAACGCGTAGTCGCGACACGGTGTCGTAAAAGGTGCCGCAGAAGAACGCAGCAGGTGCGTAACGGACCGAGTGCGGGGTCCAGAGTAACAGGCACAGCACCACTTACAAATGATAACAAGTCTGACTTTTAGTATTTTAGGACTGTATACATAACGTTACACAGAAGCCAATCCTCGCTTTCTTGTCATGTTCTGTTTGTAGTCCATATAGTATTCGTTCATTTCAGAAATCAGCGCTGAACTGTGTATTGTTCTTTTTTAACTGTCGCAGGAAAGCATCCTTCCTGCTGAGGTTACTACATGAAGCCACGCATGGCACTAGCTGGCTCATCTCCTTGGGTGGGGAAGGAAACAAATTAGCGCTAGATATAAGTTACAGTATGGCGCACTTGAAGCATAGCTAGCCACTGTTCATCATTAACCTGGTACCTGAGTAGCCATCCAGTGAAGGTTAATGATGGCGTAATGACAATGCCTTTTTGGTTTAAGAGTACATCATTTAGCCTGTGTTTTTTTGCATGCTATGGTACTGCTGGTTATCACTACAAGCCAAATCATGATTTATATGTGAAATGATAAATATATTTTATGCATGTATTTTTTTCTGACTGCAGAAATTATGACTCTTAATGTAATGTAAATGTAAATCTTTTTTTGTTATTAGTGAGCAAGCAAGCTAGCTTCTACAGAAAAGAAACATTCCATAACTCACAAGAATTCTGTCATCAATTCATCAGTAAATCAATTCTCTGCATCAACATTCAATCCCTGTGTGATGAGGTGTACTTCATTAATTCTTCATTTTCAGAAGAGCTACAGTGATGAATTATTCGAATGTCCTTCTTTGACCTTAGCCAATTCATTTGAAAGACTTCCATTTTAGATGCATCTCCAACAATTAATCATTTGATTGTCATTTTGAACGCACCAAACAATATATTTCCCACGAAACCCTCACACCCATTCCCAAAGTTAGCTAGAGTAAAGCAGCTAAAATAAGGTTTCTAACGCCCTCAAACAGAAAGCAGAGGTTAAAATTTGAAGGGCAAAAAAAAAAAAAAACAGAGGTTTCTAGATAACAGACAAGCAACTGAAGTGGAGTGGAGTTGTTACAGGTGAAATAACTCAGGGGAATTTGTGGGGGCAAGGATGGGCCAAGGAACATGTTCTACCCAGGTGAACATGAAAAACCTCCTCACCCTTGAAACTCAGAACTCTGTCAGGCACACCTGATCCAGTATGGCCTACAGACTGTAATTTTACCTAACTGGACGCGCTGGTCCTCAAAGTTGGCAAAATGGTGTCATACGCATATAAGAATAGGAGAAGCAGCAGTAATTATTGAAATATGCATGTCTTATGCTGACTAGGAAACTTGGTTAAAAAAAAAGCTGGAAGGCTACTTTGATGCTTTTGTGAATTGTTCTTGCTGTCAGTATTGCCTTAAATCAACTACGTAGAATCGATGAACATTAAACGTAACTAGTTATAATGTTTCATGATACATTGACTATTGATAATTAGTACTCCATGTCCATTGTGCAGCTAGTAGTTACCCATGTCCGTTAATGTGCAGCTAGCACAGGAAGGCTACTCGTGACTGAGGATTCACAGGATTTGCTCTTGTGTGGTGGAAAGGCCAATTACAGGCTGGCCCCAATGGGGCTGCCAATCACTGTCAACACCGGCCCTGCTGAGACTCGACACCAGTCTATGGAGCACATCGTTACCCTGAAACCACGTGTCTCAGTGGAACGATCCCCCCGGCAGCCTTTGAATCCAGGCTTCCCACAAAAGTGCATAGCCCCTTCAGGATCAACGAGTCTGGTTTTTTGAAGGCCTCTGCCTGTTAACCAGCACTTTTTTTTTTCTTATTTTCTCCGAGAGGGCAATCATAAAAAGTGGTGTGTGGACAACGGGAATCGGCTACAGCAGGTTTTTTGATTTTTTTGTTTACAAAATCCTAACAATGACATTTGTTCAAACCCTCAAAGCTAAAGCTCCGTAGCATGGAATTTTATTCATGGTAAAATGCATTACGCTGCACTTCAGGTCCACACCCCATAAAAACTGGAGCCAGCATCACTCCCACTGACAGGCAAATGCTGGGGGATCAAAGCAGAGAAACGGCGAGCTTGCTATGCGCCATTATGTGTTCATCGCATTCTGAAGAATGTACGGTTTTAGAAAACAAGCAGCCAACATGCAAAGCGTAAAAAAAGCGGTGTCACGTCTCTCAGATCCTTGTGCTAAACGGCACCCACGGAAAATGTAAAAAGATGAGACCTGTTGGCAGCCATCCCAGTCCAAAAGATTGTGCTGCTTGTGCAGAAACGCAGAACACCGGGCTCTGTTAACAGGCAAATTTTGATATGGCACATAAATAAAATATATAGTCAGTTGTACAGTTGATCAAAGCTTCGTTCGCTGAGTTTTTTTCTTCTTCCCCATTTACAGTAGACGAGGTACAGCTATTTCTAAAGAACAAATAGATTTCTGCAAGAGCAGCTTTTATTTAGCCCGCTGTACAGATATGGAACTCGACTTTATGTTTTTCTGAGGGTTTTGAAAGCTTACTACTCAGTACAATGAAACAGATTTCAATTGTTACTACAAAAAATTCCATTCAGTAGTTTTTCTTTTTTACAATATGTCATGCCTTATTTTCTTTATTCGTTGTTCTGATGTCTTTACAAAAATGTGTGACTTAAAAAAATGACTTTTTCTGGAAAGTGGTTCAGAAAGGCCAAACAGTAGACCTGCGATCATTCTGTACAAACAAGGCACTTGTTTGGTTTTCCAAAGTACCAATGAATTGACACAGGGTCTTATTGGTTACTGAAGTATAGCCTACAGTGCAAAAAAAACAAAACAAGACCAGGTCAAAACCTAGTATATGGCTGGACCGGCCGACCAATGGTGTGACGTCATAACTCGGCCGACCAATGGTATAACTTCATCACTCACTCAGTCACCCACTCAGTCACAGACATTTGCGTTTGTAGGGCTGGCCCCGCTGTTGCGGTCCAGCCAAAAAAACAGCATTCATAACAGTTTTCCTTATTCTTATGTCCTATGCCTTTATATAGCCCATACAGGAGGCTTTTTTAGCAGGCATCCTTAGTGTATGTGTGTGTGTGTGTGTGTGTGTGTGTGTGTCCGTGTGCGTGCCTGTGGGAGGTAGGAGAAGGGGGGGGGGGGTTGTGAAGGAGACAGCAAATCTAATCACAGCTTCTCAGTACACAAGTTATAAACCTTGCTGATAAAACTGATCAGAAGGCTGAAACTCAGAAAATACGGGCAGCGGATCCATCGTTCGCATAACTATTAGAACAAACGCGTAACGACTGGAACAGATTTGCGCTCGGAGTTTGCGGCTGGAGTTACCATCGGCATGGTGCAGGCCCTGCAGGGCTGGAGTTACCATCGGCACGGTGCAGGCCCTGCAGGGCTGGAGTTACCATCGGCACGTGCGGTGCAGGGTGGATACCATCGGCACGGTCAGTGCAGCTGGAGTTACCACGCCGTGCGGTAATGCGGGAAGGATGCGAATGCGGAGAGTGACTGCGGCCTCTGGTGTCTGATTCCATTTTCCCATCTGAGGAGCAGACCCACTGACGTCGCCCGCATTGATTTTACATCTGCCCGACCATCCTCAGTGCCGAAGCCCAGAGAACCGTGCCGACCGAAAACCTCGCACCTCGACAGACCCCCCCCCCCGAACGTGACCGATATTCACAGGTAACGAACGTCTCAAAATGTCATCGCCTTCCGAATCATTATCTCCATAAACTCACGGTCCTACGTGTGAATGGAAATAAGAGTCTAACTAAAGCAAAAGTAGTTCCCCTGAATACAGTGGTCTGTGCATTCTGTGTCTGTGTGCACACACACACACTCACACGCACACACACACACACTCACGCACCAGGAAAGCACAAAGCACAAACTGGTGACATGTACACCAAGCCGGTGCCATTGTAGACACAGGTGATTAACTTGCCCCAAGAAAAGGGGCATTTTTCTTTACATTGCTTGATCTTGACTAAGTAAATTAGTACATTTTGCTATACAATAATTCCATTGCATAAGTGTACTCTTTTAATTTATTTTAATTTAAAAAATAATTTATCTAAAGTGAAATGGTCGTATTGGGGGCTTGTAACCCCTAGACGTACGACTAGTAATTTAGTCAGCCTAACAAAATTGGCTAGAACAAGCGCGTCAAATTGAATTCAACCGCTTTTGTGAAGTTTCTCACGTCTGGTAATTCCTTGCATTTAATTCGTTTAAAATTGAAATGGGTGTTTTCATCGTCCCTGGCTTCCACGCGGAACTGAACGGCAGCATCGTAAAAAAAGGCCGGGTTCCTCCCGAACAGGCCGCGGGTGAAAATCTTTGGCGATGAGTCACGGAGGGCCGGGGACGGGGGCGAACAGAGTCTCACTGGCCCTAATTGCAATCAATTAAAAAACTGCAGAAGCATGAAATATGAGCTCTGGCACTGGCCGCCCGCTGGGAGGGACTGCACAAGGTTTGATTAAAGTCAATACCAAACTCAGGACTGGGAAGATTACAAACAGCGTTGACCTTGCGGTGGCAGATTACACCGGGGAATAAGAAAAGACAGAAAAGGGGGAGTGTGAGAGAGAGAGAGAGAGAGAGAGAGACAGTTTTGATGATAAACGCCGTCCGACACCTTGACGGCACCCTTGATACCCATTTTATATTTAAATGAATTCCCATTGTTATTCCCTAATTCCTCCGCCCGGCCTCCCCAGCAATATCCCCGCCCGAAACCGCTTGGCAATCACCGGGCGATTGTGTCTGCTGTAAACACGGCGCGTAATTGCAAATGTCCTGTTGCCACAAATGTTCGGCGATGTAAACTTGGGCAATTTCATTTCGGGAACATTTGCATAAGTTAAATTAAAAAGCTGTGATTCATCTCGCAGCACAAGTCATTTCGGTGATCAACCGAACACAAATATCACATGCAAAGACGTCCATGGGAGATCCAAAGCGTGTTGTTTATTGGTTGTCACTGTTTGTTGTTCCAATCGATTTACCACATTTCAACCCCGCTGCACACCAATGGCAGTGCTTTAAAAAAAAATGCTTCGTTCGTACCGAGCCAATCAGCACAAGATTGGCATTATGGATTTAAGGCCCGGCACAAATGAGTCTGCCATGTCTCCCTCTCTAACAGATCCCTAGCTGTAGGAGAAAGCCAAGGCTTTCCCTTGTGATGTAACTTCCTGTATATCACAACTGAACATTATCTACTAGAATGTTAACTTCTTAACTCGTCTGTTCACTCAAACACTCGTAATGGAAGACTTCAGGTAAGACTGAAGTCCAGGCAATGGTTTCAGGGAGAAATCAAAACCAGACTCACGCACGGAAAGGCCAGACAGCGGTACTTCACCAGAGCACTCAGCAAGCATCAGCACACAGCCAAAGAATAATACTCAGCCATGGATCCAGCTATCCCACACAGGAACAAGGCCAGTTCAGCAGCAAACCAGCTGGACGCTCAGTCACTTTTCCCATAAGAGTTGAAGATATAATAATCGACATCATAAAAGACCTTGAGAATAAAACTGGTGTCTGAATAAAATGTATGTCATCAAATAATTATCTGCAGCTTGTGTAAAAGATCTGAAAGTGGTAGGTTTTTCTCTTACAAAGGCACAGTAAAGGTTGCAATGGATTAACCTGTTGTTAGAATTGTCAATGTTAATCGACTGGCAACCCAGGAGAGCAAACCTTTGATCCCACCATCTTAAATGAGAAAACTCATTTAGGCCATAATCACATTTACGAGTCGCTAACACCATTAAGTCTAATGTGGTCTCAATTTGTATTTTTATACTGGTATATAATCTGTGACTTATACATAAAATCTAGCGCTTTATAGTCCTGCATTCATCACAAGATATCTTGCCTTTTATTGTAACACTCTTTGCAAGATTTTTTGCATTTTACCAAGGCATTCTTTGCATTCTTCACAAAATGTCTAGATTCAAATAGGCTTGGGGCAGTATGACACCCATGTATTTTTAAAAATGCAATTTCTATTTCATGCCATATTTCCGACTAACAGTGTATAACTTGCATTTGGCTATCTTAAAATTTCATTTGTCAGATTTGAATTCTATTCATATAGTTTAATATTATCTTGGTAGTATAACTGTGCACTACACCCAAGTTTCCGGTCGTCAGAAAATTTCTAATTTCAAGTCTTTTCAAAGGTCATTTATATCACCAAGATAAAAAGAAGCCTCAAAACCAATCCCAACTTCCTGACAGCTTCCTGTTCAGATTATAGCTTTTTAGTTTTTGTATTCCACCCTGAAGCCAGTTTTTAGTACATGCACTACAGACGCAGTCAAACTTTGAATACATTTTGAGAAAACACATTTACTGTTTGCGGATTTAATTTTTAGTTTGACAACTGGCTTGAAAGGTGTTATGCATCCTTTTAACACTGCTCTTATAAATGTATTGAATGCATTTATTTACTTTGCTCTGGAAATTTCTCTGGATAAGAGCATCTCTTCAGCTAATGCAACGAGATGAGAGAGAACACAAGCAATTCAACCTCAAAAGCTTTTTGAAAATATAAATATAATAGCATACGCCCCGTTACATTTTGCTATCACAATCTACCTCAGCAAAAAAAAAGAAAAATGTGTCAGCTATCTACACATAATATATATGAAAATATTTGTCTTTAAAGATAGACTCCAAAAGTCTGTATGAGACCTTAGGCAGAATAACAGGTCTAGGTCAGTTTCTTGGTCCAATACAAACCCTTTTTTAATGGATTGGTAGTATATAATATCCAAGTAGCAGGTACTTCCTAGATTTTCCTCAATATCTTCAAAAACCAGTAATTGAATTAACTTAATCTACCCTCGATCTAAGAAGCAACTCGGTTCATGCAAACATGGCTATGCTACTTTCATATGTTTCTTCCTTGCTATATAAAATCACTCAATATCTTCAAAAACATGATTTAGCATCTGACATGGTAATAGCATATGTAACTGCATCCACAAACTAACTGTCAATGTGACCAGCCATACAGAGCACAGTATGGTCCTTTCTCTTGCACATGTCTTAACTCAATTGGCCTATAGTTACATAATTAAACTTGGAAAATACATTTTTGTGCCAACTGTCCAGTTGTGTTTAGTAACAGCATCTCCTCTCCATCTCCTCCATAGCGTTTGTTTAATTTCTCTCTCAGTCAATATTAACCAGTCAGGTGGTTTTTTTTAATATGGACATTCCACAACTGAGCAAGGCTTTGCTCCCATCCAACGTACAGACTGATATGGGTAGCTCTGTAAATAATGTTCCATATGCTGTCCATAATCTTGTAGCCTTATAGCTGTGACTGAAGTTCTCAAACTATTTATTTCTGCTGCTTTCATCTCACAGAGTTAGCATTCCCTTTATTAAAGAAATATAAATCATTTTTCAAATGGGGTTCAGTTAACGCAGGAAGCACTTCAAAGATACATAAACTGCACAGTTAGCCCTGTACACCTGCAGCTGGAAATGCAACAACAATTCCAGATTCTTCTATTTCCATAGAAACCACCACAGGCTTCAGACTCAGCTAGTGCGTGCTTGTGAAAGAAACTCCCTTACTTGTTTATATTGCCGATGATTTTATAATTCTTACTATGAGAGACTGAATATTGATTAATTAATTTTTTTTTAATTAAATGGAATGCAAACTGAAGAAAAATTCATGTTTTCTGTCAAAACAAGATCAGTGAACTATGATTAACGATTAACAATGGTTAACAATGGTTCAAGCACTCTACGTGAAAAACTATTAATAGTAATCACTCCAATTGTAAGATTAACACAAACCTAATTGTAAATAAACTATTCTAAGATATATTTTCAATATTAAACAGAAATGGTTGCCAGCGACCAATTCTACTACTGGTGGACCCAGTGATCATCAAAACTAAAAAAGTCAACTGAAACTGACCAGAAACAAAACAAACATCTTCTAACTCATACCTCCATATCATAAAGAGCAAAAATACAATGCAAAAATCTATCTACACAACAGTAGTCAATGTTTAAATGACTTTCAGTTCACTTTAACAGTTCACTGTTGAAGCACCTCATCACATTTTACTCTTTAATCTTTAAATTAAATCTCTTTGAAACACCCCCACCCCCCATCGCCCAGTCTGTGCCCCCCCCACCCCACCCCACCCCACCCCACCAAGTAGCAATCCCAGTCTTAAACTGATTTACAAGGTTAATATTCATGCAAAATAAACACGTTTTCTAAAATGATTTCACCAAAGCACAGCGAAGCCCCCCATAGCATGTATGTTTTCCATCTGCCCTACAAACACACTGCAAATTCAAATTTCCGCTTCAGTGCTCCGTTAATGGCTCTCCGGCCTGCCGCACGTGGGGTTTTAGTATGGATATATGCACATTAATTCAGCTCCATGCAAATCCCACACCGGTTCAAAACAAAACCTGGCTGTTTTTTTTGTTTTTTTTCCTTCCTCGAGATGGGAGTTCGGCGACGGGGAACCCGGGAGGGTAAAAAAAACAAACAAGCTCGGATGACTCCAACCGTAATACCAACGCGGCTAAAAAAAATAATTAAAAAAAACACACGGGAAGGCAGCGCCTCCTCTCCGAACGCGCGTACACACGCCACGCACCGCCGTCTACAAAGCCCCCGCCGACTCGGGCGATTCGCCGTTCGGGCGATTAGTCACGGCAAAAAAAAAGGGGAGAGAGCTTCAACCGAGTTTGCTAATGCGACCAAGACGGGGCGGGAGGATGGATTGGGCCATGCATCACCCGCGGGACGAGCGGCGAGGCCGGGGGAAGGATGTTGCGGATTACATGCTAGCCCGCCGAAACGCCGCGAGACCCAGATGCAGGGCAGACATGAATCACGCGGGGGAGGCCCGCGGCCACCCGAAACGCTACTTTCCAACCCCGGCTTCTTCCAAAGCGACAAGAAGGATGGCCGGACCACCAGGAGCAGCTGCCAGCGAGTTACGCACGGGGTTGTATTTATGCGCACATGTTTCACTCGCCATTTTCACGGTGTGCGACGGAAGCTGACCCGACTCCCACGTTTTGGGCGAACCATCAAAAAAAAAAAACGAAAGGTGCAAATGAATAGCCCACCTGCCGCAGAGAGCCGCTCTGTCTTCAGAGCTGTTCGGGCACGTCTGCCGTACATCTGCAAACGCTTCTGTAACGTGTGCACGCAAACGTGCTTTCCTTTGTAAGAAAACGGTATGGTGGAACACAAACTTTAGACAACATTTTAGGTGCAATCTTACAAATGATCTGTTAGAAATGTTTAAATGTCAGGTTTTCTACATAACATCACTTAGAGCACACAGTGTTATCTTTTTTTAATATACATCAAGACGTGTTCAAAATATTTAATGAATACGGCTTTATATTTTTATGTTTATTTATGTATTCTTATCAAAGAGGCTTAACTTAACCTTGACATTATTATGAGATTGACAACAATTGGAGGAGCATATTCCACACCTTCTGTCAAGGATATTAGCAAATAAAGTTAACTTTATGAAAATACAGCTTCAGAAATTTTTCCAACGGCGCTGGTACGCCAACCTTACCAGCTGTGGAGTGCTGTCCAGCTGTGTAGATGAGGCAAATGCATTATTCAGCATCCATCACCTCTAAGACTGGTTCTCTTTTGTAGCATGGTTTTTTTTTTTTTTTGACAGCCTAACATTGTACAAGTATCAAGTTCTGTTACAACAAACCAAGTGCAATTACACCACTTTTGGAGTTTGCATAACTATGCCCAAACCAATTGAAATGCACCAACATTCAGATTAAAATAGGCAAAAGGCAAAAGACTGTAATGGAAATTTGTGTTGAGGCAAATAAGAAAAAGAGTTTTTCTACTTGCCTTAAGAAGAAGCACCTTTATTCACCCTGTACTTTGGCTGCATTAAAAACGTAAATATATTCCTCTGCAAATGATAATCAATTTTCCAATCACGTTGGGCTTGACTAAATCACGCGATACCACTCGCAAAAAGTTGGGCAGAAGACCTCTGCGCTTTGCAACAATCGAAAGGTAAATTTGCTGAAAGGAATGGACGTGCAGTTACTGCTAGTGCAAGCTTTCGTACCGAGTGCACGTTTTCCGTGTGGTCACTTTTAGCATTTCAGAAACTTTGGCGCACACTTCACGTTTCAGGTTTCTTTTCATTACCCGTCATTATTTCCCTTTGCTTTGATGTGCCCAGCAGATGTCAGTTCAATCATTCCTTCTCTCCCGCACCCACTGTGTTCGGCTCAGTAGTGTGTGTAGTGTAAAGGTGTTTCTGACGGGCTTTTCATTTTAATGTTTTACGTTAAAAAAAATAAACAAAGGAGGCTCCTTTGAACATCAATACATAAACAGCTCTTGATTCTGCACACACCAGAGGCTAGTGGACACATCAGGGGTCTCTATGTCCTCTCCCTGCTCTACAAGCAATCACTAGCACTTTTTGTAAAATATAAGATCAGTGCATTGTTGCTTGTCGCAATTAACCAGTCTTTAAATCATTTTAGGTTTTTCATCACTGTGATGTGCTGATTTTTAGAACTTTTTTACAACTCACAAAAAAAAAAAAATCACCGAACACAGAGGTGATATTTTGGCAATTTCTGTTCTGATTCAAAACAGAACACTTAAATAAACAGAACACGTCGTAAATATTTCCCAAACGGCGCATAGAGACACTCACTGAGCCAGTAAAGATACTCATCTGAAGTACGAGTTAGGCCCTGTAGTCTTCCAACTTGGACACAGATACAGATTTCAGTCACTGATACACTATGCCGGAAACTGCGAGCTTTCAGTAACGCTTACAAAAAATACAGGTCAGAACGAAACATGAAAGTACGCAGGTCACCAAGAAAAGATGATCTGCACAAGAGGGAGCCGGGTTCGAATCCCGGCCGGGACCTTTCCGTGTGGAGTTCGCATGCCCTCCCTGCGTCCTCCTGGGTTTCTCCAGGTACTCTGGTTTCTTGCCATGGTCAAGCGGACATGTCCCAAGCCTGTTGTGCTATTCTTCATACTGCTCATTGTGCTTTTTTTTTTTTTTTTTCTTTTCTGCAAGGCCACCAGGCACCACATGCTCCCATTTTTTATGTCATCACACCAGGTAGCATAAGCCTGTGTACACAGGTGCACTTCATGATGAACTATCTCCTGACAAAAGCCCCCGCAGGGGTCAGAATGTACATCATGCTGTGGGGGGGGGGGGCGTTTTAAACTGAATTCTTGGGTTTTACAAGGGATCTGCTAATGCAGCACATGAACTGTATTACCAACAGTTCAGCGCAGTGTGGAACAGTATTGGCCTGATCCAAATGTCCAGTTGTTAAGCAAGGTTCCATTGGCTAAGCCTGCATTAGGCCTACTTCTTTCTGATAGCGGGCCGTGTGTTCACAGGTTCATCACTGAAACATGCCTGTCTGTCTCCCGGCACCACAGCGCTAACTGCTGCACTACTGTGAGGAGTACAGGACTTTAAATGGAGCAAAGGTGCAATGGTTCAAAGGTCACATTTAGGGATTCCATATTTTGGAGGAATCAGAGTTTTTTGTAATGATATTCGCTGTTTGAAGGGGGAGGGGGGGAAACATAAGTTTGAAATGTCATACTTTTGGGGTGCGGTGGGGTGAGGAGGGGGCAGGGGGTACAAAAAGGACATTGGGGTTGCAGGAGGCTAACAACACTTCCAAGGCAGACCAATAATCATAAGAGACCATTCGTAATAGGCCGCCTAATGTCTTAAAGCAGTACTAATGGATTTTATAGAATCCGCTCTTAGGAAAGAATTAGATGCAATGCATTTTTCAATTATGTTATTATGGTGAACTTCACCTTTACAACCTAATTAATGTTCATTCATTAACTGAATAATTGAGAACTCTAATATATGTTTTAAACTCCATCACGTCCATTGGAATTTTTATCACTCATTTACGGTACATACCTGCTTAAATACGGGAAAGTAGCTTGTTGGTGATCAAAGAGTTTTTAAGGAGAACGAACATTTTTTTCGATACCAGTGTGTGACTCACACTCCCGAATTTGTCACATAGCCTAAAAGTTTGTGTTACTCGCTTTTTGCTACGGCATATTTAGTCATGGGAGAAGTCATTAGTCATTTGGACAGGCTCGCTACCTGTGGGGGATACAGCGAGCGCAGCAACTTCCCATCAGCATTTATATGGAAATATTATTGCCTAGTACACTTCCGGAGCAGTCATATTTAAAAGCACAACGCATGTTATGGCGGCTGTAAATAAAAGTTCACCGTTATGCTACTCTGTTTCACCGAACGGAAAATGCACACTCCAGATCGGTTTCGCGATATATTTACGGACAATGATTTGACTGGTTTGCGGATTCAGAACATTACCCTCTGACGTTTTTTATAGCTTTCAAACTTTATTCATGGAATGTTACCTGCTGTGGATGCGCGTCCGTTGTGTAATGGTACTGTTCTTGCCTCATTGTCGTATTTGAAATAATGGTTGAAAAGCGTCCATCCCATGCAGCGCATGTGTAGCAGCAGTGCTGGTGAAGTTATATGAGGCGCAAGCGGAACGGGCAGTTGCATTGTGCTCCGTGCACAAATGCTCACGCATGGCCCATGATAAAAATTAATGTTTTCTGTTATGATGTTTTTATTTTCGGTTTATGCCACGATATATACTGTTGCATCCAGTTAAGTTAAAGGTGGCGATGTTGTGTGTCATGTATTTAATTTACAAATTTGTGATTTAAAACGACCTGTTTTAGAGCTTCTGATTGGGGCTTCTGAAAAGTGGTGGGTGGGGCTCGCACTTATGAAGGAAGGTGTCGTCTATAGGTGCCTGGACAGAGTGGGCGAGGACTGGAGCTGAGAAGACAGCTACTAGAATTTCTTTGTGAAAAAAGGATTACTGACCTCTGTACTGTAGTTGTTTTGTTTTGTTTTCCTTATCTTCTTCTGTCTTTTTCTTCTTGTGGGAGGGCTTTAAACTTATTTTATTTTGAAAATAGTTATGGCTATTCCACACAAGATAATGTAACTATTCCCCACATTTAACAATATTGCTGTCTGTTTTCTAAAGCTAAAAACTGAATACCTGTCTGAATACCTGTTTTCGCTATTTAAACTGCTACATAAAAAAACCTAAATTCACATTAAATCATGGCACTGTGGGTTTATTGAATGATACATCAAGTGGCAACAGGATTTTATGCTTGGGAAAACATAAGAAATTGGGTGTAAAGATGTAGGAGACTGTTACACTATTTTTTTTTTTCTCACAAAGGAAACGGATAAAAGGCGTTTACAAATAGTGAGAAAATGCTTGGCAAGAAAGCCAGGGAATTGCTGATTTCACAACCTTTCTTGAATGCTTTGTTGCACGTGATATCCCTGTGAAACCCGGCCTTGCCCTCAAAACAGCCTCTACTTCTCTGGCTTTTCATGAATTGTTTGTATTAATTTATTTACCTTTCAGTTCACCAGAACATGTCGGCGATTTCTAAAGTCTCTTTTACAAGAGACCAGGCCGAAAGTGCAGCATAGGTACCTAGCTTATATGCTTAAATTATTGAAACCGGTGCAGACTACAAAAAAACAAAATAATGCAAGAAGTGCAACAACACACAGGAAAAAATAAAACAACACAGTAAACACTAAATAATAAAGACAAAAGCGGTCTGACACCCTCCAGTGAGAATTCTGATTCATAAAGCCTTCGTAGAAACAGAATTACCTGCCATATATTGTACATACAGTATATAGACTTCCCGGAATATATAATTGTAACTATATTTCATAGAGATATTTTTTTAAATTATATTGTAATATCTGAAAGCAGCAATATTTTGTAATAATAATGATATATTTTATTAAATGCATTGCATTTGATTGTGCTTGCCACAAAGTCAATCCATAAAATGAAAATATACGTGAGTAAATATACCACCTGCTCCAAAAACAAAGAAATACATGGAACACATCCCATGTGATCACTAAAAATCAGTAAAGCAGAGCAGAGTAAAGTCTACCGTTCTGCTCAAGCCAACATAAAAACATGTTCATTTCCTGTTCAGGCAGATGGGGATATTACATCTACTCCACAAGAGCATATGAAAATATATACTTTAGCACAGCTGAACTGACATGTAGATGATAAGTTAACTGCACAGTAGAAGTCTCCCATCATGACACTGCAACATTAAAAGAGTAATCGTCCCACGTCCTCTTACCAACAGGAAGTGGAAGCAGGCACGCTTACCAAAGATAATAAAGCCAAAACAGAAAACGCATAATAATTCCTCCATCTCACTGATTCACAGTTTGTTTTTTTAACTTCTCTGTGTCAATTTCGGAACAATATGAGAACATTAAGGAAATGAAATCTGTGGCCAATGAGATTAAGAATAAATTGGACAGAGGTTGGTGAGTTTTTGGTCATCACTCCATCAGTCTGGAGGCTGAGACGGAAGCTTGGAAAAATCAGAAAACATAATTACCCTCATCTTTTTATGGAATGTTACCGACTATGCTCAGTCAAATCTAATTCACTAATTTCCTGAGAGAGTAATTGCTTGCTCCAATTTTTTTTTTTTTTGCTTGTTTTCTTCCTCTTTTTTATGTAATTTTCCATTCATTTTAATTTAATTGGATTTAATACAAGAAAATGAGCCGGTTTTTTGTCACAGACTAAGCCACAATCACTGAAGGACTAGTGCAGACGAACGCACAATGCAACAGGAAATGTATATTAACGGCTCGGGCCCATTCGCAATAACATTGGCCCCGCTTTCCTTTGCGCTGCTGAGAAAACCGCAAAAACCCTTCTTTCAGGCCTAAAACAATAAGCACAGAACCGTCCAGAACCACGGCGCAACTCACTTCCGCAGACACGTTTAGCGACACTGCTGCCATAAACAAGCACCACCTGCGCGCGCTACTAACGGCACCACTGCGCATCGCCTACTAAACGAAGCACCACCTGCGCGTGCGTCCTACTAACGAAGCACCACCTGCGCGTGCGTCCTACTAAACGAAGGACCACCTGCGCGTGCGTCCTACTAAACGAAGCACCACCTGCGCGTGCGTCCTACTAAACGAAGCACCACCTGCGCATGCGTCCCACAAAACGTCTCTCAAAGGTCGTCCGTGAGTGAGTGAGTGAGTGACCACAATTTTCCACGCATAGCCCACGGCGCCAGTTCCCGCGCGCCGTGGGAAAGAGAGAAAGACATCGGCGTTCCTGGTGAATAGGTGAATGGGTATTACGACCGGGTCAACAACAAAAAAAAGCTGACGAACCGAAAAGAGGTCGTCTTGGAGCAGCTGAAGCACGGCGTCATGGTGAAGCCCGCTCAGGTTCGTCCCGCGGTGCGGTCACGTGACGTCAGGGGCGGCATCACGCGACCAGTTTCCTCCGCTGTGATCTGAATGGCTCTCGGGCGAAGCTTATTAGAAGAGTTTAATAACGATTGACCCACGAGCTCAGACGATCAACACGGGAGCCCATCGCCCATGAAATGACCCACATAAGCCCTGTTCGCCGTAACCACCTAATTTTCTTCCTTAATTTTGCCTTTGTCTGACGCAATCCCGGAAGGAAGCCATCGCGCCGGCGAAGATAAACCCCTCGGCCAATTAGAGCCAGGCGTGATTATTCGCAGCGGAGATCGAGTCAGCGATGCCCTACATCCTCCGTGTTACGAAACAAATCCCGCACTTCCTCCGGCTGATGTTCCAGCTCCTTCACTTTACCGCCCTGAGTCAGAAGCAGAGCAGTGTGCATATGCGCCCAATACGTACCCTTCAAAAGCTGCTGCTCGAGCTCAGGGGGGTTGCAACACTGCATTTACTCACAGTGGTGGACATAAATCAATATATACTGTCAATAAACTATTATATTCCAAAATAAAAAATATGAACCAGACTTGTGATTTACTTATCGTTTTTAATGGTGACCGTTGTTGTTGGGACACACTTCTAATCTATTATTCTTATACACAGAAAGTGCCCTTGAGTGTAGTTTCCTCAAACTATTGAAATGACTATGGCAATGGTATTAAATTAGCTATATCTGGCCCATAAACCTGTAGCTTGTACATAATATTTCACTGGCTGTAAATGTTTGCCTAAGAGTTTTATTCTGCCTTTTGGCATTAACGTTAGTTATAAGGCTGTAAAAGAAATCCGTTTGGCAGAAAGCAAGCTAAATGATACATTTCACCGATGCATTTTAATTATCAGAGGCCGTATATTCAGGATGTGCGCCGAATTGAAAATGTTTTCCATTAGAAAAATTTGGCGTGCCATAAAAAAACATGCTTTATGAAAGCACAAACACTTGCAAACAAAACCCTCTGCCAGTGTCGATATGCTGCCCCCTGCCACACGCAGTCCGACCCACCAATCATTTAAACGGCTTTCTTCGGCGCGTTTTGAAATTCGGGACGGCTGCCGAGACGTTTGAGAAAAATACTCAATCTGTGAGGCAGGAAGTCCGGGGACCGGGGAGCTGGTGAAGCTTCCTTCATTAGCTTTTTTTATGGATCAGGGCAGCCCTCGAGGTTCCAATGATTTTACCCCTGGCTCCCAAATTGAAGGGAAGTGCTGAGTGGAGAGAGCAAGGGAACATCAGATAATGGATTGGGGCAGAGCTCTGGCGTTGCCTATATAGATATCATTCAATCTCCTCCAGGCATAACACTCAGCTCAAGGGCAGCCTAATCTCTCTCTCTCCCTCACTCTCTCCCCCCACTCTCTCTCTCTCTCTCTCTCTCTCTCTCCCTCACTCTCTCCCCCCACTCTCTCTCCCTCTCTCTCTCTCTCTCTCTTCTTCCTCTCCCTCTCTCACTCTCTCTGTTTCTCTCCCTCTCTCTATCCTTCTCTCCCCTCTCCCTCACTCTCTCTCCCTTTCTCTCTATTTCTCTCCCTCTCTTTCCCTCTCTCCATCTCTCTCTGTCTTCCTCTCTCTCTCACTATCTCTCTCTTCCTTTCTCTCTCTCCCTCCCTCCCCCTCTCCCTTTCTCTCTCCCTCTTTCTCTCTCTCTCTCTCTCCCTCCCTCCCTCGCTCTCTCTCAAATCATACAGTAGCTTTTTTATCGCTGTGCTGCGTTTCACTGCATCGCTGTCATCATAATTTTATATACTCTTCAATGTTTTGTATACTTAGGGGTCCCTCCAATTAAATTAACGCGCGTGTATTTCAAAGCGCGTTGCTTTACACCTGTTTTTTATTTAGCCGGAGGGAAATCACTTTGCATGATTGGGGAATTTAAAGCAGGCCCCTAATTCATATTAACTCCAAATGTTTTATGCTCGCTCTGTCACCCAAATGAACCTCAGTATTTATGGCCCTGGGAGAGAGAGCAGTGCCGCCTGAGTGTGAGGAAGAAATCATTTAAATAAGTCAGCCGGCTTCAATTCCCATTATTTGCCGACGGGGACAGCACTCACGACACACTCTCACCACGTCTACCTGAAACCCAGGTAATGCTTAACTGCTGTATGTGTAAATACGCAATCCATTTCTCTCCTGGAGAAACCGGTGCTGCATAACTCTGAATGAACGCAGCTCCATCCTACTGCCTATCGTATCAAAATACACCATAGATTTGCATATTCGCTCAATCCTGATTCGGATGTGCACTTGACGTGCCGTTTACACATTCGAATCGACGGGGGACCGAGAGAGAGTTAAAGCAAGTAAGAAAATGCTGTGTCCTGACATTATTTTGCGAGGTGTAAAACGAGATGACGGTAGACTTTGGAGAACAGCTATAAATCTAGTTCCTGTCAGCTCCTCTTCTGCTTTCATACTGAATTTTTCAAATCACTATTTTAGCACAAAAAAAAACAGTTTACTGTTTATCTCCTGTTTCACTGCATCAGCTGGCAGTTAATGAAGGTTTTGAGCAAACTGTGTCCTGCCCCTCCCAAGCCCCCCCCCCCCACCCCCTCACCCCCTCATAATGTGAAATGGATATCTATTACCACCTCCTGGCGCTGGCCTGGTGATTCCTCAAATGCCCTCCACATGTCACCCTCTTCCACATTAGGACTGAGCAATATCCTGCTATAAACGCGGGCTTGTTCTCTTCTCACTAATTGTGGAACGGGACCAGGAGCAGAACAATGCGTGGCAGACTTAAGGTCTTCCACTGGCATCGTTTGACGAATCATGAGGTGGAAAAAAAACAGTTTTGCCCCGATACGGGTATTTGTGCTTTCGCTTCTTAGTCCCCGTTGTTTCTTGTGTTAAAGCGTCTCGGTGTTTGTGTGCAAAGAACAAGCGATCTGCGGCCGCTTCGCGTCGGTTAGTCTGACGCCCCGGTTTAACAGAGTAAATTTCTCCGCATTTCACCGGAAACGTTAGCCAGTGAAAGAGCTCCATTTAGTTGCCATGAATAATTCTTTAGAAAAAAAAGATCTAATGGATTCCTTCAGCATATAAACCCCTTTCACAATTTGAGTTTTTCCTTATTCTCTTTGTAAGCGATGGGGTTCCGTGCTAACGCTGTCAAGTGTGCGAAAGCCCAACATCTATTTCAGACATTTTCCTCGTACGGATCTTGCTGGCGGAACGACTCAAGCTCCCAGTCGGAGTTAACAGACCTGCGCTGGGTGTCAGCACACGCATTAAAGTCCTGCTGGTCATCCGGGATACGGCCTGTAGCCAACCTGGGCGAACCGACGAAAAAAATATCAAAAGAAAAATACGTAAATCCGATATCCTGAAAGAACAGCACGGCCACGGTTGACTTTGCGTGCCGTATCGTTTTTTTTTTTTTTTTTAAAGACGAAGAATTATATAAACTCCGGCCGTAGTGGAGTAAATCCCATGCGGGGAAAACATCAGCGAAAATAGATAGATGATGCAGTGCGGTCATAACGCAGCCAGTGTAGAGTTATTAATCATGCCGGTCTAAAGAAATTCAGGGGTCCCTCAGCGGTATGCTAAAGTGAGCAAAATGTCCAGGAACCGCAGTTTCCTGAGTAGACCTACGCCGTGATGGAGAAAACACTGCAAGGTCAGGCCTGGGGGGGGGGCGGGGTTCGCGTCTGGAGACATCCACCGAGCCCCAGAGCGCTAGGCCGACAGCTGGACATTTCAATTACATAGCCAGCAAAAATTTGCCGATCTCTAGACCTTTTCGAAAAAGAAAAAAAAAATGTCGAGTTTGAGACCTATAATGAAACAGGCGAATTAAAATACATTAGCTGAACACCAAACCTCGTTTTGAACCTGAGCTATGTAGCGCGCGGAAAATTCCCACTTCAGTCGATTGCGTTCGCTAAGCCGTGGCCTGCAGATCGACGACAGCCAGCGATCCCGTTCGTTCGCTCGCGTACAGATGGGAACGGAGGTGTCGACCGGGGCCTTATCGAACGGCGCTATTTGTAGCTATCGGACCCTTCGGAGATAGAAACGAGCGAAATTCGGTCGAAAGCTCGCGCGGCTGTTCGGAAAGGCCTCGTTCGGGCCTCGTCAGCGGAATCTCCGCTGCGTTTGCCCGCGCTGCGGTTACACGTCGAGCGTTTCCCGGGTGACGGCTGGCCCTACACCCAGAAGCAGAGCGTCTCTCATACGCAGTCCGCTACACAGCCTGCCGCAGCCAGCTTCTTATTCTCCAGCTTACAGTGTCTCGGATTGGTCAGTTAACGTCAGGCTAATCTTTCCAGACAGGAATAGAGACCGTGCCACAAACAGTGAAACGTTACTTCCAATCCCGATCAAGCAATCAGTGGCAATAATTTAGAGGCCTCAGAGGTGGGAGGGCAGGAGGGGGGTGGCCAATCACTGAAAAATTTGGGAATATTTTATATATAGTTGTAATTTAGAAATACTGTTATCATCCATTTATGGGCTAACTGCTACTGTTTGTGTATTTAACTGCCACTGTTTGTGTAATTAAGCAAATACAACATTAATCAAGCAGGTTAACTACATCAGTTAAACAATTATACTACTACAGGCCACCCAGAGGGAGAAAAAACATTTTGAATGTATTTAAAATATATATATATTTATATAACTTGTAACATAATCAGAGTTCGATTTACTCCTGAAACTCAAAATTACATTTTCACAAATGGGCTAGAATGATAGAATGACATTTACAAAATCAAAACATCTGTCTGACGGTCTTTTTCACCATCTCCATGAATAATTGCCAAACTCATTGGGGAGATCTGAAATCCAATTAATTTTTTTATTCTTTTTTGTCAGAAATTTTTTTTTATCTTTGTTCACTACGTTTAGTTAGAAAATGGGACTCCTTTGTTTATGTAAACCAACCACCACATTTGCATGAAAAACAAAAAAAATAAAAAACAGGAAATGAAATAAATGTTTACAGTTAATTTACCCGCTAAAAATGCAGCAAATGCAGCAAATATAAAAATATGAAAACTGAAAATAAGTGGAAGCCAATCGAGTCCAGCGCAGTCCGATTACAAACGTCTCAGTGAAATATTAAAATTATTCAATAATTAATGAAGTTGTTACTATTACTGGAAGCAGTAACATTATTTTGAAAAAAACTAAAGCTGCTGAAATACAAGGAATTTAAATATATACCAGTAAATTGATATCATAGACAATGATGATAATTATAGGTTATACTTTGATCACTGTGTGTCCATTGTGTTTGGTGAGAACAATAGTCTTCCTGAATCTGTTCTGCTCATTGTGTTGTTTACAGCTTATTGCAACACATGAGATTTTGAAAAAGACACAAGTATAATGGTCATAGGGCAGCAGTGTAGTATAATGGGTAAGGAGCTGGTCTTGAAACCTAAAGGTTACAGGTTCGCTTCCTGGGTAGCACACTGCCGTTGTAAGGTACTTACAAGGTACTTAACCTGCATTGTTTCAGTATACATCCAGCTGTATAAATGGATGCAAAGTAAATGCTATATAAAAAGTTGTGTAAATCGCTGTGCATTAGAGTGTCTGCTAAATGCCTGTAATGTAATGCAATGCCATTCCATGTCCATGAAACCATTTTATAACTTTACATAAAGCATTAAAAAGGTGAATTCTGTTTCTATTTGTGATAATTATATTCAAATGTTTAAATCTGCCGTGGCTTAAAGACACAAATATTTACATCTGACTTCATCGGTATTGACTTAATTACTTCTGAAGTTTATTTAAGTGGATTAATTTACATTTGCAAACAAGATATCATTCAAAGGCAGGCCTGGTGCACCTACCAATGCACAGCATATGGAAACCATGCTTATCTGTGCTAGATTGTATTAATGGTATTAAAACAATAGGTATTGGACAGATGGAATCAGGCAAACAGATTGTTTGGACAGAAGCTTGCTCGCCCTTTTAAACAGCTCTGACCTCCAGCAGCGGGATTTTCAGGCTCCATTTTTATCCAGCTTCCTGTATTTGCAGTCCTTACGAGTGCAATGCTGGCCCTTATGAGTACTGGTTTGACTGAATCGGAAGAAACTAAAGTCCTTGTTTGATTGAATTGTGTTTGCCCTAAATGCGGCTAAGTGTGTTTGATCGAATCAAGGGGTTGATAACCGCAGCCACAGCCAATTTAAGTCAATAACATCGCTGGTACAGGAGCCCCACTGAGCACCCAGTACAATTATTATAATTTAGTTTTCATACGCCAGGACACAGTCAGTGTGCCTAACAAACAGAAATGAGTTGAACTACAGCCAGCATTTGCTCCAAACAAGCCTATATATGTCAGCCTGTTGCTGTCCTTTCCAACAGAACGGTGCATGCACTGTGTTTACAAACCTTATTAAGAGCATATTAAGTTTGTTCATAACCGTATTTAGGCCGTCAATGAAAAAGGCCTTGCAGAACTTGCTTTCAACACGCTTCGGTGGAGAGCCCAACTGAGAAGGCTCTCGCCAAATTCCCAGCAGGCAATTCAGCTCTAGTTAAGGGAAACTGGGGGGAGAAAAACACGAATGTATTTAGGGTTCTGGTTTAAGAGGAGCGTGAGGCCCCTATCTCAGTCGAGGATCACCTCTTTCCCACTCGCTGATGTGTTAGAGCACACGCTATCAACGCAGGCACTGCCAATAATCCGAACCCCCGTGTAGATTAAATAAAACGAAACGCGGCGCTTTGGTTTGTTAGCGCGATTCGCGGAGCTCGGGCGAAAGGAGCAGAAAGCCCTCTTCCGAGCGGCCCTGTCCGTTCAGCCCCACTTGATTTATTTATTCATTTCCTTTTTCCCTTTTAATGGAAATATAAAAGCCCACATTGATTACTGTTTAAGGATCAGCAGTTAATACATTAAAAGGCCACGGAAGCAGGGAAAATATATAGCTTCTCCGTATCAACGTTTCTTGCGATTATTATTCCTGTGATTATATTTGTCACGGAATTCCCCGAGGACTTCTCCGGACGGCGTGACTGCAGCTGAATGAAAAAGACCTGCCGTTGTCAGATCTTTCACGAGTGTGGCGATGGCTGTTGTCACACACGTTCTTTCGCATTTGTTGGGGTCTTTGTTCCTGCGTTTTAATCCATCATTATTAAATCACTTTGAGGAGGACAAAAAAATTAGCAAACAAGGAAACAAGCATGCGATGTAGGCCACAAGCAGTCCGGTGCCCGCTGACAATGCATTCATACTTGGTTTGATATCATTAATAATTCATGTTTATTGCGTTTGATTCCCCCGCTGTGAACCCATGTCTCCTAATAGCCACCTGTCTGCACTCTCTAATGCAGGTTTCACTGAGGGGTTAAAAGGCGCATTCATAGATCTCATACAGCCTGGGAATTGTAGTTCTGAGGGAAAACCAAACCTTCAAAGGTTCTTCAGAGAAAGGCGGCTTATTCAAAAAAAACGCTTTGATCAACCAGTTAGAAATATAATTTCCTTTGGTTCAAGCAGAATACTAGCAAGCTGCATTACTAAGTACTAAATATTACTACTAGTACTAAATATTCAGCAGTACCTGGGAGAACTACACTCTGAGCTCAACTAAAGATAAAACTCCTTTTATGTTCTGTTCATATTCGATGGGGTTTGATGCCCAACGTCCCAGAGATAACGACAAATTAAAAAGCTTGAATCAAATATTGTGAAAAGGTCCACTACGATCATAAGACTCAGACCTGCACCCTACTACAGTCATGCCATTCATGACATCACGTTTTAGGGGCTGTCATGTGACTCATCCAGGAGAGGCGGAGAGTATCGACTAACCCTGTAGCGCGGCATTGATTTGTGACCGTGCCAGTGCCGACCGTGGCCAGCAGCCCCAGGAGGGGGTGGGGGGGGCTTCACTCAGCAGGGTTTCCGCCAAAACGACGGCCCCCTTCAGGTCAATTGAGAGCCTGCAGTCTGACTGCCCCAGCTGCGCATGCAGCGTACTCCCCAACTGCGCAGTTCAGCAGGCGTAGTGTAAAATGACAAGAAATTAAAAAAATACAGTGCCTGGCAGCCTGCACATCCTAATCCCTACTTAATCTCATAATCCCAAATTAATCTCATAATCCCAAATTAGGAGGAAATAATGAGGATAAGAATGTTAAAAGTTTTTTTTAAATGATCACGCATTTCAGAACTGGGCAAGTAAGCACAGTTTCGTTACTAATGCGTATCGTCCTCTCGACCGAAAGCACACACTGTCTCGTTTTGACTACGAAAATGAAAATGAAAACAGAAAAAAAAGACATTTTAATAATTTACAAACGATTCATTAAACCTGAGAGGTTGTTTTGAGAAATAATGTGTTTACAGTACAATAACAAAATGGAAAATCCCTGGGGATGTACAGAAACGAAACGAACGATCATGTGATCCAGTTGTCTGCTGTATGTTATCAGTTCAGTCATGGTCCTTTTCAAATAAACATTCATTTTTTAAACATAGCTATCATATGGTTGTATAAAGGGTGTAAAAAAAGATTCTATAGGGAGATACGTATATTGCTTTATTAGATCATATTTAATTATCATTTAATAATGATGCCACAGCACCATTTTAAACAGGCCCCTACCCTAAAAATGTATTTTTATTTATTTCATTTTTATTTCATTTATTTTATTATTTCATTTTACTGACATTGCGTGCATACAATGTAATTATTTTATTTTAAAAATTATGTGTACGCATAAATGGTTTGCATGCGTAAAAGTAAGTGCATATTTCCCCAACATACCAAACAGTTTTAATTAGTTTTCTCAAGGGGAATGCTGACAGAATCAGTGTAAAGGCGCACATGTTCCATTGAAAATAGCTAAATAAACCCTACAAAGCAAATCTGTGGAATGTTTATGGATTGTGATCCATTGCTTGCTTGTTCAGTTCGGTAGTTTTCGAGAGACGAAAGACGATCTCGATACTCAGACACCAGCTTTCAATTTGTAGAATTTGTGTATGTAAGGGCGGGGAACATCAGTCCAATCGTTTCTCTGTGATCAGCCTAAATTCTGACATCTGTTTAAGGCTGTTTATCCAAGAGGTAAGTATGTTAAGGGAAATATTATGCTAGCTTTATTTTACCTTTCTCCTGTTTAAATGAAAAACATTGCGGAGGAATGTGCAAGGTGAAAGGACCGGGCACGGTCCTTAGGGTACAGGAGTTAGTCGCACCTCTGAAATAAAAGCCCTATTCCTCATTCAGACACAAAGAGAAATGTTAGTGAAATCTTCCACAGCGCTCACTGAGAACAACTTGCTTCTGAACTCGTATGCCATCGCACTAATCTGACAGTGTAAGATCCGTGCGCACACAGGACGAACATCATGTCACCACAGTTCACCACATACTTAACAAGAGTCCAGATCATAGATGAATGTTCATATCGTTCGACAGGTAATGAAACCTGTGATTCTATTGGCTCGTTTTCGCTGTTGGACAAAGACCGTAAAACGACTGACAGGACAACTGCAAAAGGGGGGGGGGGGGTCGCGTGCCCAAAGTGGTACCATGTGGAAACGCGAACGCGACCGAACAAAGGAAAGCTGTCATTCACAAAAGGAGCCGTCCCACACCTTTCCGGACCCCGGTCTTTTCTGCCGCGTCGCACGGACCGCCAATCGCTCAGAGGCAACGGCCTCGCCGCCGTTTGATGTCCGTGTTTACACTGTGAGATAAGTGAGGCTCCCTCTCCAGCTCCGAAGGGAGGGATGAGGAGCCCGAAGCGGCTCGGGAGACGGGCACGGCGTCCGCTCCCTCCCCCCCCAACCAATCCCCCCACCCCCCTCGCCCTCCGAGCGGAAGACAAACAGGGAGCCGAGAGCAGCTCTGGGGGAAAGAGAGAGAGAGAGAGAGAGATGGAGGGAGAGAGAGATGGAGATGGGCAACATCGATGCGATAAGAAAGGAAAAAAAGACAGGGCAGAGACGCAGAAAAAGAGGACCCCGGAGGAGGAGGAGAGGGGGGTGGAAGGGGATTTCCACTAAAACTAATTAATCGGGAGATGATAATAGGCTCGGCGCTGGAGCGCTGACACGGGGTCACCCCTCCTCTGACCCCCGGCTTCGCAGCAGCGCTCTTTCGGGAAAGACAACAGATAACAGAATCTTTAAAGGTAATTGTCTGGCCAGTGTCAGCTCTTTCAAAGCATTCCTCCGTTCCCACTCCTCCTCTCTCTCTCTCTCTCTCTCTCTCTCTCTGTCTCTCTCTCTCTCTCTCTCTGTCTCCTCTCCCTCTCCGTTCCCACTCCTGTCTCTCTCTCTCTCTCTCTCTCTCTCTGTCTCCTCTCCCTCTCCGTTCCCACTCCTGTCTCTCTCTCTCTCTCTCTCTCTCTCTCTCTCTCTCTCTGTCTCCTCTCCCTCTCCGTTCCCCACTTCTCTACTCCTCTCTTTTCTTTTGCGAGTGGCCACTTTGTGTCGGCAGAGGCATGAATTGCATTTTCGAGGCACTTGGGCAGAGTGCATCCCTCCACCGTCCGAGCGCATTTATACCGGATGAGCATTAGCCCGCCGCTACGGCGTTGCCCATTCCCGGCAGAGAGAGAGAGAGAGAGACAGAGAGAGAGAGAGAGAGACAGAAGAGAGAGAGAGAACAGAGAGAGAGAGAAAGAGAGAGAGAAAAATAAAGAGAGAGAGAGAGAGACAGAGAAGAGAGAAGAGAAGAAGACATACCTGAAGGATGGATACGCCGTTACAGATGCGGCGTCCAACAGGAGGGAAAAAAACAAAGAAAAAACAAAAGGCAAATTAAAGAAGACAACAGCAAGTCACTCTCGCTGCACATCTCCCAGCGCCACACACACACACACACACACACACACACACACACAGACACAGACACACACACACACACACACACACACAAATAGATTCAGCTCATCCTTCTTATGATAAACCTCCCGTCACTTTCCTCCTACATAAGACAATCCCAGCAAGAAAGACAAAAATAAGAACAGGGTTAGACCCCCCGGGTACTCACTTAAAAAGCTTTGGCCCGCTCCTCTCTCTCGCTAGCGTCCTCCTCGCGGTGGCTATTTTTTTTTGTACGCGCGCGTGTGTGTCTGCGTGCGCGAAGGGGGGGAAAAAAAAAAGGTTCCAGCCAAGAAAAGTTGCACGTGCGGTGGCCGACTAACGCTAGCTGCGCCTGCTCCACCAGCGGCTGGCTCTGCACTGGCTGAGGGGGAACTAAAGCACTTTTAAACTCGCACGAGCACGCCATGTGACCAGCCCCAGCCGTCAGAGGAGATTCAGGAGCGCGTTAGCAGCTCAGCGTGTCCACAGTGCACCCCCTAGCCACTGTTTAGGGTACTGAACCCACACACACACACACACACACACACATTTCACACACACACTGGGGGATGTGTGACAGATGGGTATGAGCGATTTAGTCATTTCATATATTGAATTTATTCTGCAAAGGTCAGCATATTCGTTTTCATGTTTTTTCGGAGGTGTTTTTTTTTCTTTTTTGCACAGAGCCGTAAGAGAGCACACGGACATTTTAGGCATAATTGCACGGTGCCGGGTGTTAAAGATTCATTTCTGACAGCTTATAGTTTTTCCCCTGGTATTTTAATGTAATTGCCTTTTTTTCATTGTTACAAGGAGACTACATAAAATATTAATCCAATATGAATACAATTTCACAGTACGGCAAAAAAATGAATAAATAAAATAATGTGGTGAAATAAAGGAAATATGTAAACATTATGCTTGCATCCTTCCCATAGACATACTGAATGAAATAGTAATGACTATAGTATTATTTTCCGAAACATTCCACTCATCAACAGACAATAGCATCGGTGGAAATTGAACATTTTTCCTGGTTCGCTGGACACCGACTCACTGATTAACAAGGAATTATATTTGGGCTACATGATGGTTATTTGGGTAAATCTCCATTTCACCCATTGGGAAGAGCCATTTTTAACTACTTACACATTTAAACAGGATGATAAAAATTATAAACACTTATAGACACTGTTTTTGCTGCCCCCCATGCCAATAAAAATGGTATCTTAAAGAGTAAAATACAATATATATGTTGTCCTGTTTGACTAATTTCCCATTTATTTGTTTATTTATTTATTTATTTGGTCATTTATTGGGATTCTGGAATTGAAATGTCACCAGCTTTAAATTAAAAGGCTATAGGATTTTACTATGTCTTTTGCAGTGAATTTAGTTTTAACAGCTGCATTGTATATTTAAACCTGTGCCTAAGGGTTTTTTGTATTTTTTTGTATTTTATTTGATCACTTCTGGTGTGATTCTTTATCCTCTATTGTATTCATTTACCCTATTGGTGATTACTAATAAGTAATCATCTATTTAAAAGTATTTACAGTGCAGTCCGTAAATATTTGGACAGCAACACAATTTTTGTTCATTTGCCTCTGTAGGTTGGATTTGATGTGAAACAGTGAATATGAAGTTAAATTGCAGGCTGTCAGCTTTAGTCTGAGAGCATTTACATCCATATCAGGTCAACCATATAGGAATTGCAGCAAATGTTATACATAGATCCCCCATTTTAGGCGAGCAAATGTATTTGGGCAATTATTAGCGTCTTGGCCAGCTGTATGTGGTTGCATCATTAGTTCATGCAGAAGAAAGCTAGGTAAGGATTCTAGGTGAGGCATTTCTTTTTTTGGCGGGGGGTGGGGGGGGTGGGCAACTGAGACCCAATGTGCCAGACCCAGACCCGAGGGAGACCCACGATACAGAGTGCAACTAATCTGTGACCAAATAAATTGGTGGGAGAGCCCTGAAAATTCAAAAATGAGAATAAATCGCCCAGGGACATAGCCAAAACATTGGGTGTGTCAAAATCAAAATCTCTTTACATTGCTGAGAAGCAAGAATACACCTGGCAGGACCGCTGTAGTGGATGGCCGAAGGATACAAACAGACCAAAAAAAGGGAAGACTACACCAGCATAACCCCAGAGGGTTAGCCACAAGACGCCGTTATACTGTACTGTTACAGATATGGAACAAACTCTTATGGACAGATGAGACAGATATTAAGCTGTACCGAAGTGACGGAAAGAGCAGTGTTGGGAGAAATAAAGAAACTGCTCAGGATCCAGACGCATATCATCTCATCTGTGAAACATGGTAGAGGCAGTGCTATGGCCGCCACTGGAACTGGCTCACTTATCTTTATTGAGGATGTAGGACTGCTGACAGGGGCGTCAGGATGGATTCTAAACTACACAAACACCTCATTGGCTCAGATCAAATACCTCAAAAAATGAATTTTAACGACCCTTTATCTTGCAGCAGGTCGACGACCCAAAACACACTGCTAAAGCAAATGCAGCAAACGTATTTTTTCAGGGCCAAAAAAGTGGAATGTCCCTGACTGGCCAAGACAATCACCTGACCTGAATCCAAATTAACATGCAGTTCACTGGCTGAAGACAAGTGTGAGGGCAAAAATCCACAAAAACAAACAGGAACTGAAGATGGCTGCAGTACAGGCCTGGCAGAGCATCACCAGGGAAGATACCCACCATCTGGTGATATCTCTGTGTCACAGACTTCAGGCAGCCATCAGCTGAAAAAGATTTTTAACCAAGTAGTAAATATGACAGCTTTATTTAAGACTATGTAAATTTGTCTAATTACTGTTGGTCCCCTTAAAAGGGGGGCTATGCATAAAAGGGCTGTAATTTCTACATGGATCACTGGATGTGCAATTAATAAATACCATTAAATTAAAGCTGACAGTCTGCACTTAAACCTCATAGCCACTGCTTCCTTCCAAATCCAATGTGATGGAGTACAGAGCAACAAAACAACAAAAATTGTGCCACTGTCAAAATACTTATGGCCTGCAACGTATTTTTGAGGATATGCAAAGCAGAACCTATGGCACATGTGAGGCTTATAACCAGTAATGAAGCAAGTAACATCCAGGATGCATTTAAACATGTAGGCATTTAGCAGATGCCCTTACCCAGAGCAACGTGCAGAGCACACAGACTTTTACATCCAATCCATTTAATTCAGGTTTAGTGCCTCGCTCAAGGGTACAATGGCAGTGCTTCGTCTGGGAACCAAGATACAAGGCCGCTTCCCTTGTACCACCTACAAGGAGTCTCCATTTTTGTTAACTGAATTTTTAACAATCAAAGTCTTTTGAAATTCCTAGTAGCGTGTATAATAAATCAAGCTAACTATTTACAAAAAAGTTTGCAGCAGTTGCTGATTAACTAGCAAGTAGGCAGTATCTTGTAGTTTGCCCTCAGTAACATCTGATGTCATGTCCATTGAGCCCGGTGGCTAATTAGCAATCACGCCTGAAAGCTTTCTCACTTCGCAAATCGTTTCATCCCTCTCTACGCCGACCCAGTCTAATTTCCGAACCATGGGTCAGGACCCTGCTGGTCACAGGAGGCCTAGCGGTGGATCGTGATAAAATAATAATAATATATTAAATAATACATATATAACACACTTTCTGATTTATATTCACACCAGGATAGACCTGCCCATCTTAAAACCATGTCTTGTTTCTCCTGTTTCTCTCAGCGTTGCAGCTGCCAAACCTGGGCTGTTCCTGGCTGGTACATACATGGATATTCAGTCTCACCCTTCCAGATCCCACAGCTGCGGTCACTTCTGAGAATGACGTGTGGAAAAAAACCCACAGTTGTTATGGCCGAGGCAGTCCTAACCATTAGAGTTACTCTTCATTTTGGAGAGATCTATGAAGAGGTAGCCAGGTTTGATTTAAATCGAGCATGTCCCTTTAATCTAAGTTACTTAAAACAATAGCCGTGAATCAAAACAGACAAGCTGGTTAACAAACGTAGGTAATTTTATTCAGACATGATATCATCCTATGCAATAGCTCAATAATGTAACACTGTTGAACTGCACGAAGCAGATTTGTGTGCCTATTTACAGACTGATATGGAATGTGTATCTTTCATCCAGCAGAGACGGTGAGTTTAACATTGTCTGTGAAAACCTGCTGTGTAAATCACCCTAATGAAAACCCTGTGTTGTAAAATAATGTTCTTTTCCCATTTGCCTTCTATCCGCAGGACTTTCAAAATGGACTCCACTGCAGGGCTGTGGTGCCCAGACAGTAGGTGGCAATAGAGAGGCCAAAAGTCTACGGAAAGAGCGAGGAAACATTTGCCTGGCTTCTTAATGCAGTGCAGTGTTGTGTCTAAAGATGAGGAGATTGAATACAGCTTTAGGCAAGAGACATGTTTACTGTCACATTTCACGCGGAACAACAACACACTACCGGGTACTGCTACGGTGGCTCAACGTAGCCAAAAAAGCGCACGTTCCAGGCGGTGTGTCCACATCCTCGTTGGCTGCAGCTCTGAGGTGTTTGTGGTCTACATCGCACTCCCACTCTTCTCATTCCTTCCTGACCGGGGACCAATGGCGGACAGGCGGCCGCCACGATGGCCCCTCCCTCAAAGACCCCTTGAGAAGTGGTCACGATGTAGAGGCTAAGCTAGAGAGATGGTGCGGGGGGGAAGGGGGGTTCCTAAACTCTGTCCCGGGGGCTACTGGCACCCTGGTTTTTGTTAGAGCCAATCTCTTAGGTTGCTGAAAACATGTGTTTTCTTTTATCATTTTTTCATTAGACTTGTTTTAACACAACGCAGGTTTGGCTCTTCGCCACTTGCTTTGTCTTTGAACTCCCTCGTTTCCAACAAATGATTTAGTTTTCGGTGTCCAGGTGTCCACGGCGTAGAATTCCGGATCCCCGCTGATTTCGACTGTCAGTCTATGATTTAATGAATTAAAAATGTAACTTATTTCTAGATCATTTGCCATATGGCACATAACAGGAAACGAACGCAGTAGGTGGCTAACAACCAATCTGCCTGATGAAAAGTTTGGGGACGTGAACATGCACTCTCCAACTGATACACTTTAAATAGACTTTGAAAGCGTCCAATTAATTCACATTAACAGCTCGTCGCGGTGAAGCTCAGACCGTGATGAACTGCGCTGTCGGTAATTTTTACAAGTGCACGAGTGGCGTAGTTTCACGGGTAAATAAACGGGGATTCGGCCGCCGGCGTGCGCGACCAGGACAGCGAGCGCAGCGATCGGACCGGGTCCCGGGGGCTCGACCAGGACCGCGAGCGCAGCGATCGGACCGGGTCCCGGGGGCTCGACCAGGACCGCGAGCGCAGCGATCGGACCGGGTCCCGGGGGCTCGACCAGGACCGCGAGCGCAGCGATCGGACCGGGTCCCGGGGGCTCGAAACCCTGCTTGGCGGCTCCGTTTCAACGCGAGCCGAAACTCGATCAGTCATTAAGCAGGCGAAAGATCGTTATTTACACCGGCTGTCAGCGAAGCCTTTTTAGTACCACTGGGGAGCAGATATTAAAACCGGGAGGTCACGCCTGCAGCACACAGCCAGATCGCAGACGGAAGCACGTTTAAATCTACGAAAAGCAAATATGACGCGTATTATCAACCTGATTACAATCAATCGCTAAAAGAATAACTTTCCATAATTGGGTCCTGCAGCATGTTTGATGTCTGCTACGACATCATTGGTTCATTTCTTTGAAGACTATAGCAGTATATTATGGTAGTAAATGATGGTGTTGTAAAATTTTAATGAAGGCATATGGGGGAAGAGGAGGGTCAGGGGTTTAAGGGTTCGGGGTTTGGGGGAAAGGGGCTGGGGGCTCATGACACCTCCCCCCAGAAATCTTTTGAAAAAGGTAACGTTCCATCCAGGTGACATTTGAGGAAAGGCAGTTAAGGTTAGAGAGCAAATTTGAAATGTTAATGTCGATGAAATATTTTCTCACATTTGAGATTTGGCTGTTACTCAGGAGTGTCAGGCGGAGAAGCTCGGTGAGTGAGGTGCATTGTGGGAAGGAACGCCTGAACCGGTGTCTTGAGAAATTACCTGCACATCAGAAGGAGAGGCGGCAGACAGACAGGGGGAGAGCAAGAGAGAGAGAGAGAGAGAGACAGAGAGAGAGACGACAAAGGCAGCCGATCCGGTGTCTGAGTGCCTTTTTCTGTCTGTGTCTTTTTATCACGCTCGTTCAGAGAGGTGACTCGGGCAGTGGCAGGCAGCGCCTGGAGAGATCTCTCTGACTGACGCTAGGTATTTTAGCGCCGGACGAGTCCCGAATGTTGGCGGGAAGAGCAGCGTGAGCGGCGGGTGCTCGGTGGCTGACCATCTGTCTTAGAAACACGGCGTCCGGCTCGTTAGCCGAGCGGCTCTCTGAGGCTCCGGGAAGCGCCTTCGGACCGCGGCGGCGTACGGCTGGCCGCGCGCCACGAACGGAAACGCACGGAAGACGGATGGCGAGCGGTGACGGCGTGCGGACGGGTTCGGGGACAGCGCAGCGGGGGAGAGCAAAGCGGAAGAACAGCGGGCAGCGGTGGCTCAAACTCAAATCTCCACAAGTGTCTGAACAGCCATCTTGACCGCTGGTAGACACATCAGCGGGAAGGACATGAAGCAGTCCTCGAACAGTGACAGACTGAGCGGTTAATAACTCTGGATTCAGTTCACTGTAGTGAACCCCAGCACTGCCAAAAGATGTGATATCTCTGTAACAATATTGTAAATACATAAAAGAGAAGTTACATATACAAGTGGCAAAAACAAAGTCATAAAAAATGGTTCACTCTGTTTGATCTGAAATACAATCTTTGAAAGACCACATTATCTTGAAATGAATGGCAAGATGAATACCGCACAAGGCCAATTCACTTGGGAATGCATGAAGGAACTATGGGTTATTAGTGCTCTATAGCCCTTGTTAAGTTTCCATGAGGCATACAGATCAACTTTTTTAATATAAATAATTTAATTCAATTATTTTTTATAAAAATTGGAAGGCAGATGGATTTTCATTTAATGACCTTTCGTACAGTAATATTGCAAAGACTACTTGCTTAACTGACAAGCAAATCACAATAGCAGTGGGAGGAGTGGAGAGTGGGAGGGGCAACAGCTCGGGGGACGCTAATGAACAGAGCTGTCGCTAAGCCTGCTGGGAATATGAAACGGAATACGGGCGGGGCCGCGATTCTCTTTCAGAAAGGAATTCAGGTTCACCTCGCACCCAATTCTGCTCACCGGCCATCTTCCTGAAGGCGAGCACAATTCTCTTCTTCTTTTTTTTTTAGAGCTGCACTCCAGGTCATTAAAAAAAGCACATTACCTCATTGATTTTTATGATGCCGTCTGTCAGATTCGCTACGGTAGAGTGTCTTTCAATCAGAAAGCCGAGTTCTCTTATTGGCCCCAGTAATTTAAGCTGTAAAACTAGTATTTAGTTACCTGTGACTGTTCTGACTCATTAGTCTGATTATGGATTTTTTTTTTTTTTTTTGGATTATAAAAAAATAAAAGGACAGTAATAAATCATCTATTTAATTGGGTCCGGCTAAATGAGAAATTACCGTGTCCTTTAATTTAAAAACCCTGGGGAAGCCCCGAGAACAACAGACAGTAAATGGGGAAGTACAATTCTGAGTAACATGCAGTGCCGAGGTGGTGTGTCCTGGGTTTTTTCTTAGGCTGGGTGGGGGGGGGGAGCGAGAGAGGGGGTACAGTTAATATGGCAAAACCTGGCAAAAATTCAAGGCACATCTGGTCTTCTTCAAGCAGAGATGTAGATGCCTGAAAAAGAGCAGATTAGTCAAAACACATGGCTGCATACCATATTGAGCGCACAGCGCCTACTCGGTCTCACATTTTTGCACATAAACTGATATTTTTTTCAATAAAATCATCTGATGGAGACAGAAACCGGTGCTACCGGGAAGACACAGATCTTTTTTTTTTTTGCAGGAAGTGCCAATGGTCTCAGTTCATGTTTAAATTTGGCATTAAACTGTAACAATAACAATAACAATACACTTTTGCAGACTGTCTGGACATCCACAGATATGATTGAACATTTCCGGAGGATTCAACTGGTTTATTTTTTGTAGGTGACGCGGCTCCGGAGCGTCGCGACAAAAAGCCGCGCGCGTCGCAGTCGGGACGCGTGGCGAGGGGGCGAAGAAACTCCAGACGACGCGCCGACGGAGGGCGTCTGATGTCCTCAGCGGCGGCGGGAACCCCTGGAGTACGGGATGGGAAACCCCGATGAGAACGTCAGATCAAGAAAAGAAAAACGAAAACACCGCAGAGGGCTGCGGAACTCCTGAAGGGTACGATTTGAAGGACGGAGGCGGTAAGCCAACGAGATCATGGCCGAGGAAAACGGGCATCACCGGTTTGGCTGCCGGTTTCAGAAGAGTGACGAACTCTGCAAAGTGCTGGCATTATATGCTAATGAGCGCTGAATATACTTCCTCACCTGCAGCTCATCCATTAATTAAGACTTCCCGAACGCATTTGCATTCGCAGACATTTAGCAGATGCTCTTGCCCAGAGCGACTTGGAGCACACAGACTTTTACATCCAATCCATTTAATTCAGGTTTAGCGCCTCGCTCAAGGGTACAATGGCAGTGCTTCGTCTGGGAGCCATGTTACAAGCCTGGTTCCCTTACCTACGCTACGGCTGAAACTGGTATACGGCCATGTATAAAAACGTTAGAGAGGCATGGCTGCATATAATTATGGCTAGGACAGGCCTAAGAGGAGGCTTTTGAAAGAGAGGTTTTTGTTCTGTTGCACATGGTGTGCCCAACATCCTATAAAACTGCATTACTTTACATCGGTGTTTTCATTTTTGCTTACGACCCATACCTAAGTCTTAGGGAATTCCAAGAAGCACATATAATATATCAAGCAAAATAATTACAAAAGGTTGGCAGCAGTTGCTGATTAACGAGCAAGTAGGCAGTATCATGTACTTTGCCTTCAGTAACATCTGATGTCAAGTCCAGTTAGCCCGGTGGCTAATTAGCAATCACTCCAGAAAGCTTGCTCACTTTTCATCCCTCTCTGCTCTGACCCAGTTTAATCTCCAAACCGAGGGTCAGGACCTACTGCTCACGGGAGGCCTAGCGGTGGATGATGATAAAAGCAACCAACCACATAAATAATACACTTTCTACTTCACATTCACACCAGGCTAGATCTCCTGAGCACGTCTGGCCTCCCCTGTTGCTCTCAGTGTTGCAGCTGCCAATCCTTTGCGGGCCAGTGCGGTCCGGATAAAGGAAAACAGGCATAATTCTCTTGACTGTCAGTTGCAGAAGCGCCATCCGCGTTTTTTAAATGTATTTTTCTAAGCGCTGGTATTACACACTAATGATGACTAAGGACGCCTCCTCGCCGCCTCGGTTCAGCCAGGATCGCCCCCCGAAACAATCCTTCTCAGCGGCGCGGCGCACGGGAGGGGATGCCTCCTAATGAGGCATCAGGTGGAGCACGGAACGGAGAGCTGGCTCCACGGAGACGGAGCCTGCCTCTCGGACGCAGCGCCCGCATCGGAAAGCAGTGGCCGCGGGTTAGACTTGGCGCCCGGGGAGCCGCGGTATTCCGACCGCCCGAACACCGCGGTGGTTTCCTAGCACAGAGGCGGCTGCAATCAATAGCTCCGCCGACTTTGTGGTCAGGAAAATGAAAAATATCTGCTTATCTTGTACCCTTGCGGTTATATCCGATGCCCAAATGTCTTTTTCTTTTTTTTTTGTGGCATTCAACAGAGGACTGCAAAAACCCTGCAGGAAGTTCAGCGGTGTGCTTCGCCACAGCGTACTACTTTCAGAGGTGGAAAGCTAACAAGGCGCCGAGCGTTTCTGTATTGTGTTTGTGCACTGTCATTTCCGTATTTAACATGTTCCCCAACATCAGCACGCCACACTCACAACTGCACCGGTCTTACGGGCAAGCGTGCTTATTGAATTATAAGGCTGATTCTGTGGAAAAATAGGAGCAGATGAACTAAAAAAAATAAAAATGAAAAACTCCTGAATTGTAACCAGATCACATTTTTATCTTCGAGCACAGATGTCACCGCAGTCCTGTGAGGTCACACCTCAACCCTCAGAGAGCAGCGCTAAATACTGGAAACTGGAAGATGAATTTTAACAATTCATCGGAATTGGGGAAGGTGTCTTGTCGTTACATCTTTTCTGCCACGAATTCATTAGATCTCGGATGTAGCTTTTCACCTTTAAAAGTGTGGTCTGAAGTACTTTTCTGCCAAAGTGCGGAGCAGAATTTTAAGGCTTCTCCACCTCTGCATTGCACTAGAGTGGCAAATGGAATATTCTGGAAGTCTTGTGTGAAAATACCCACAGACTGAAATCTCTCACTGGCATGGAAGACCTTGATATTAATCTACGAGCTAATTTTAGCCCAGAGTCGAACCCGGGACATTTCAACATTGTCATGTCCTCCTGAGACCTGCCAATTCATTCCTGTCCCCTGGAGGGGACATGAGTCTCTGGTCTTAAGCTGAGGAACCTTATGTTCCTCTGTGCTGGAAACTACACTACAATGGACATTCAATAAAAATAAAATGGACAATATTTTTGAAAATACTGTAATATGTTTTTGTCATCTATGTATTATGCTGGTGTTGGGCCACCACTGTTCGGACAAAACTGCCCCACCCCCAGGTTGAAATCTGCAGTCAGCTGATGTGAGGCCGCTCATTTCATTCGCCCAGCAACTTCACAGAGATCACAAACCTGGGGCGCGTGCAGCCCGTCCAGCTTTTTTTTTGCTGATGATGCCTTTCGCTCGGAGTTCCACGCTGACCTCAGTTCAGCCTCCAGTGCTTCCGAAACAGCTGAGGTGTCACTGAAGCCCCTGCCAAGCCCCCCCCACGCAGATGACCCCTGGTTAAAGCTCCCTCAGGTGTTCCCTCGCACCCGAATCAGCCGTAATTACAGGCTGCCAGGTCTGGGCCAGCATTTTTTAAATTTATTTTATTTATTTTTTTACACAGGACCTCGTGCATGCTGGGACGTTATTTGCTTAATTATAGCTGAGCCACACCTGTGTGGCAGTCACGGCTCTGATTTTATTAGTTATCCCCCATTAATAGGGGCTTGCTCAACTCATCATAATCATAATAGCTGTATCCGTTATTTGTATCATTATAGCTGCTGAATGTATAGTCAAAGTTGGGTTGGGGAAAAAAATGGAAGAACACGAAAAATACTTTTTTTTTCTAGTTTGGAACTGTCATGGTCCATTGATGAAAGCATTTTTTTTTGTTTGTTTGTTTGCTTGTCTCTTGCTGAATACTACGCAATGATCTATTATTGCGACGGTTTGAAGCCTAACCAGAAATTACTGACAGGGGACCGAGCATCTGAATTCATTTCAGCTTGCCGGTCAGGGTGAACTCTGTTCTGTCTACGAGCAACATAAGGAATCGAGCAAGCTGAGAAAAAGTCAAGACAACTGACAAAAAAAAAAAAAAAACTTCACTACTGCCTAGACGACGTAGCATGATGCATTGGTTTCCATTCAGGGGAACGTTTTGGTTCACAGGTAGTTCACTTGAGATACGTAAGACTACTCTGAGGAGACGGGAGTGGTGACTATTACAGTCACTGCGGCCCACCCCTCACTCACAGTACAAGAGGGAAGAAGGTCATTGGAAAGCAGACTGTTTTATTCTGTGGAAAATAATGAACTCGAAAAAAAAGGTATGCCTTTGGAAGTGATTAAATTTCACGACGATGAGTTAATAAAATATTTCATAATAATGTAACCTTTTCTCATGGTGGCAAGATAACCAGTTATTTCACAAAATGGAATCTTAGTTCTCGCATTAATGTCATTTTCCCCTCTAATAAGGAGATTAAGTAAAAATAATGACAACATGGCAGCACGGCCTTTCCATATACATGGAGAAAAAAACAAATGTGCCAAAATGACCCCAATAGTGCGCCACACTGAAATGAATGCGTTTTTTGATTTCAAAAATGTACAACTAGCTAGGTACGCCATTACTCATTAAGCCAGGTGTTTCCACTTTTCTGTCACTACCTAAAGGTTTACGCACTTATTCTTGCAAAGTGCTACATCTGGTGTGGAGGACGTCAATGCAAAAACGCTGCGTTATATCAGCATAAACGCACCCTTTGTACTGATTCTTGCTAGGCCTACGGCACAGATCCGCAATACTAAGGGTTCCTTTTCGTTGGGGCTTTATTGGCTGATATTGACGTTCCCCACATCGACGTTGCAAATAAATGGTTTTGGAGGGAAGACGACATGATGCATCTCCTTATGAAACCCGGGCCGAACTTTTTTTTTTTGCGCTCTGCACTTAAATTGAAAAGGCATTCCGCGCATGAACTCCGGGAGAAACATCAAAGGCGCGTTCAAATGAAACACATCGGGGAAGAGGAAAAACCACAGTTTAGCGGTTCACACACTCCGTTCATTGAGCCTGGTGTGGGGGGAGAAAGTGTCGAGAGAAAGAAAAAAAAAACCGTGTCTGAAAATGTTTAAGTCTTGGTTAAAGATAAAACAGATTGTAACTTAAACAGAGGACTAGCGGGAGAGCCCTGCGGCTGTCGCACATTGCATTAGCGGATAGGATTTCCACCCGTGGGTTTGCGCCATATGAATATAATCTTGGCTTCCCTTTGAGCTACACTTGACTAATGAATGTCAATATTTTGATAACACAGACTTCTGTGTGAAAACGAGAGGCTTTCGGATTCGTTTTATATAAAGTTACGTCTCCGAAATGCGGTTTTATTTTAACGTGTTTTATTTTTGCATTATTAGGTTTTCAAAAATGTTTATTTTGTCTCAGTAATCACCGTAAATTTCATCATATGGCCTAAAGGTTTCGGTAACATGCTGTGCAGCCACGTCTGTACACTGATACATGCCAGAGACGAGAGTATTAAATGTGATTACCTCCATTTTGCTCGAATAAACCAACAGATAAATAAATCAATTCCATCTGAACATGAATTTACATACAGGACATGAATATTATTTCAGTGCATGTGGAATATTCCAATACTGTATACAGACATATTTTTAAGATACAGAAGCTATGAATATGGTGCCTTAGCTTTTCATAGTATACACTGTGCAGTCATTTCACTAATTATATATAGAACCAGAACCCGATAAATAGAGAACAATTACTACAATATTTAGCCTATAATGCTTATCTTGATAATAATCTATTTTATTTAGTTCAGATTTTTTATTTTTTATTTTATTCTGAAAGCAAGTAGTCCTTATACTACCACTACAGGAGAACTTATTTTTTATTTTTTTAGAAGATGGTTGCTTATATCAGCGTTACATTTTAACATTTTAACCAAGCAGCAGTGTGTTTATTTTACAGGCTGCTGATCAGAATTGAAAGAGAACTGAAAACCACTACAGAACAGGCATGCCATCTCAGGCCTCCAGCTCTCATGTATACACACAAAACCCCTAATTATCAAAATGAAATTTTATTACTCTTCTGTTTATAAACATGAAAAGGGAAGTATGCGACCTTATCTTCGGGGTCACACACACACATTTTGTATTCCTCCCTAGAATTGTTTACAGAGACATAACATAAAGTCTGACTTATTTTCTTACAGCACATCAAAAAATTAAAGACTCAAGAGCTTGCCAGCTTACCATTGATTTCCCATTTTAACCTTGACAGCTATGAGCCCAGCTATCATTTTGTGTCATTTGGCTCTGAAATCAAATTAAAATACAGAACAAGCAAGGGCTCAGTGGAGACATAAACTACTCAGCTATTTTGCTACGTTATACTTGGTCCAGCTCGTCAATCATTTATTTTTTTTTGCAAGTCATTGTGATTCAGATCCCTGACCAAAACATAAAAAATACCACTCAAAATTGCACAGATATACTTGTATATTTTGGTGATGCCTATAATTTATTCAGTTGTCGTAATACATTTTTTGTCTGGAAGTACAAGATGAAAGGCAAGTATAAGCAATTGAGGCATTCCCGAGAAGTATTAAGGGCAAAAGAAGGCATTTCAGAAGTGCTGGATGCTTGAAATTAGGAAGAGGTTGCTGTTGATGAAGCCGGACAACCTGCACTGAGGCAGAACGGAACTTGTAAAGGCTTCTGCAGAAGAGAAGCCAGATGGCATTTTGATTACATGGGAATACACAGTTATACCACCCTGAAGACTACAACACAGTGGTTCCCAACCCTGTTCCTGGAGAACTACCATCCTGCAGGTTTTTAGTCCAGCCCTAACAAAGCACACCTCATTCAACAGCTAGAAATCTCCTTGAGCTGCTAATCAGTAGAGTCAAGTGTGCCTAATTAGGGTTGAAATGAAAACCTACAAGACGGTAAATCTCTAGGAACTGAGTTGAGATCCACTGTAATGACACAATTTTTTCCTTTTTGCCACTGTCACACTCGCATCATGACAGTCACCATTTACACTAATCCTGTACCTTCCTACCACTGGAAGTGATATTTTCTCCATTAAAAATGTCTCACGCTAAGCTAGGAGGCAGCATGGCGAGTCCTCTATTCACACGCAGCATCTATGGGGCACCCCCCCCCAGGTATTCCCAGTGAAAATGCGGAAAAGCCCCCTACTTCACAGAGGCCTTCCAGATGCATGGTATTGCACCTGGTAATTCTTTAGGCCATTTGAGAACTAACAGCACCTGCACCTGGTCCAACAACCAGCACCTCCGTTCAGGACTGCGCCCCCTGCTGGCAGCTGGGGAACGTCCGTGAAGGCACGACAGACAGACTTCTGACCAGTCACAGGCAATAAACTCCAACAACAGAATGGGAGTGGTGCCACATATGGAACTACCTCGTCTGCACAAACTAAGACAAAGAGTATTTCCTGAGTGGGACCACCACCAATGACCTTTACCTACAGTATCACCAAACGCCTCCACCTTACCACTAGTTCCACCCATTTTGCCAAATATTACATACACACCCTGCCTTGCTGTCTCTCTGCACCATTCTAAATATACATCCACTAACCGTTTATATTTTTATATCATTCAGAATTTAGTTTACAAATGTTTGTATTATTTATTATGATTAAATATGTATAATTTGTACAGCCCATGTATTTGAAAAATTATATCTCAAAATGGTGGGATTAAGATGAAAAAGTGGGGAAAAAAAACTAGAGCAGCTTCTTTCCCAGAGCACCAAAAAGAACTCTTTTCTCCAAATTAACTGAAAAAAGATTAAAACGTTTGCAATTGACAGCTTTGGGAATTACAGTTCAGCGCGGAGTGACAGCCCTGATCTAAATGGTGTCAAAGCGGCACAATACATCTTCCACTTTCTAATCAACCTTTGTTCAATATTCAAAGCCCAATGTTTTCAAATCCTTTGGATCTGTGCCTTTGTAAAACTTTATCCGTGAGTTAGACGAAGAAAGAAAAAGCAGTGGAAATTAAGATGTAAATATTGTACCAATTTTCTAAAGCTTCAAGACACTCTTGGTAGAGGAAGGAGCATATCCATAGATATATTAAAATTGACAAATTTTGTTAGCACAAAGTTGTCTTTTGTCATTTTGCCCCAAGTTGATTTGAAAGCTCCCTGGTCTTCATGGTGGAATCTTTGTTGGAAGCTCACTACCTGAATGGGGAATTTACCGAGTATGTATTTATCCCAAAATTATGTGAGCCACTCATAGAGGCCATTCAGCGAATTTTGTGACCTGACAAAGAAATGATCTGCTCCTTAACTATTTAAGACAGCCATAGCAATGGAACCGAATACTTACACGATCTCCCTTTTTTTAAATTCAATTTCTTTTTTTGACCATGTAGGGCAGCGTTTGCAGAAATATTAATTTATGTCTCGAAGGGTTACGACTGCAGTCTCTGAGGCAGCAAATTATGTGAACTGTGCAGCGGAACGCAAGACACTGTAAAATAGCGAATGAGTCATTTTTCTGCGGACTAATGTAAAATGTGACATCATAACGGTGCCGTGAATGCCACAGACCCGCATATTCACTCCGTTCTATTATTAATGATAGTTCATCTGGGAAATTTCAGGTCACAGAATGTTACTCGTGGGTACGGTCGCGCGGCGCAAGGAAGCTTGGAAGACCGCAAACCGAATGTGTCTATTTACTCCACAGCCACAGATGCGCCAAAATGTCAGACCGCGACATCTGACAGCGAGGTTCGTTCCTGGTAACGCAGGGGAGTCTTAATTAGCGGTGCCGTAATTGCATCAAGCTGAAGGTGTGTGCGCGGTCCTCCTTGTGCTACGACCAAGCTGTCTCGGCCTCTGCGCGTCAATACGTCAAAGAGCTCCGTTTCCTAATTTACTCGCATAAAAGCAAACTGTTTGTTTGTCCTTCAGCTGTAAAGCACTGCAGGATGCAACGTGACATCCCTTTCTCTCATCCGTCCCGTTCATCCATGCGATGAAAATGACAAGACCTGGCCATATTTATATTTTTTAGGTTTACAATATATACGCCATTGCGGAAAAATACCTTTTCTGCAATGATGCAACTGAAGACAATCTGATGCACAAAATGCTGCAATTGGGACCATGAATTCTTTTTTTTTTTTTTTTTTTTAATAAATAAATATTCCAAGCACAAAAGGCAATGCAAATACCTCGGTGAAAAGGAGGTGGTGAAGTATAGAGTTTGTAATTGCTTCTCTGTCTGCACTAAAACCCGCTCGGGCGACGGGGAATGCTCCTGAAAGATTAAGCCCTCCTGCTCTTAGGTAAAATAAACACATGTATCAAAGGGCCGTAAGCAGCAGTGTAATTATGCCTTTATTATTATCAACCAAATGCGCTCTATTAACTCCAAAAGTTCAACCAGCAATGCTGTTCTCTGGGTAGTAGAAAATGAATTACGAGGCGCTTGTGGTAATTGTCCCTTTAGCAGTGTCGTTAAGGGTCCTGAACGCGTAGTGTGCTTCCTCGTAGGATGAGATATCAGAGGTAGGAGAATGAGCCATGTGCCACTTCTGGAACATCGGTTACATGAAAGTGAGTGCAAAGAGCTCAGCCATGTAGATTTTTGTAAAGTTGTGTTGTAACGCTGCCCAACATCCATCCGTCCATCCATCCATCCATCCATTATCTACACCTGCTTATCCTGAGCAGGGTCGTGGGGGGGTGCTGGAGCCTATCCCAGCGTGCATTGGGCGAGAGGCAGGAATACACCCTGGACAGGCCGCCAATCTATCGCAAGGCTGCTGCCCAACAGTTCAACGATTAAAGGAACTTTTGAGGACTCGCTGTACAGTTATAGCACATCCTATAGCAAACCTCTTCTAAGCGTAACAATGCGTTTATGCCTCAGGGTTTTTTTTGTTTTTTTTTTTAAATGAATGTGGCACATTTCATTCCAAATCAATCAACAAGAAAAAGTAAACAGACTTTGTTTGGAACAAAACACAGGAACAAGGCAAACCGTTAATACACATTTAGCAATAACTGGAGGGAGCAGGAGTGAAAAACCATTTGATAAATAAATCTGACCATTCACATCAGCGTCATTCCTCCTTGTCAAACTCGCTTAGGAGGTCAGTTGAGCAGCTAATGGCATGTGAAAATGATAACAAATTACTCAAAATACGAGAGTAACGGTTTCACACTTAAGTGATATGGGATGCAGTTGCTATGTTTCCAAAAATAACGTTAACTTTACTTAACGCATCTTCCGAACAAGCATTCTCCTTCTGCGTCAGCCATATCGTGTTTGATGGTTCCCCGTGTATTAAATGAATGCAATTAGGCATGCATTCCGTTTATTTGTTTATAGGAGCAGGGTAACATGCATGCTTTGAGTTTGTTTGGTTACAGAAGCAGGGTAACATGCATGCATTGGGTTTGTTTGTTTATAGGAGCAGATGAACATGCATGCACTGGGTTCGTTTATAGGAGCAAGTGAACATGCATGCATTGGGTTTCTTTATAGGAGCAGGTGAACATGCATGCATTGGGTTTGTTTATAGGAGCAGGTGAACATGCATGCATTGGGTTTGTTTACAGGAGCAGGTGAACATGCATGCATAGGGTTTGTTTGTTTACAGGAGCAGGGTAAAATGCATGCATTGGGTTTGTTTATTTGCAGGAGCAGGTGAACATGCATGCATTGGGTTTTTTTGTTTATAGGAGCAGGTGAACATGCATGCATGGGGTTTTTTGTTTACAGGAACAGGTGAACATGCATGCATGGGGTTTTTTGTTTACAGGAACAGGTGAACATGCATGCATGGGGTTTTTTGTTTACAGGAACAGGTAAACATGCATGCATTGCGTTTGTTTGTTTATAGGAGCAGGGTAACTCTGAAGTAGAAAAGTAAAATCCACATGAGGACTGAATAAAAACAAAATAGTAAAATTAGATTCTTGAATAAAAGGAACTATGCTCCAATTATACATGTGAAAGGCATGATATGTTACATATTCATACTTAAAAAGCACAGACAGATAACTAAATAAAGGCCTTATACACTGTGCACAAATAAGTCATTTGACTGAAGTCTTAAAGCAGGGCCAAACTGATACAGGAAACCTATTTTATATCTCTTTTTATATCTCTTTTTTTCAGATTATATCTCTCTTGATTTCTTTAAATTTTGTGTAATATCAAAGAGACAAATCAATAAGTCTAAGTACAATCTTTCGCACGACGTCTGTATACTTCCTGTACATAAAGCAAATTTAAATGCTCTGGAGTTGATTCATACTTCATGTAATAACCTCAGAATTCGTCAAACAGTAAATACAGTGGTGAGACTTACATGATAAGACATAAGTACATACTTCTTTGACTGTGTCAACGTAGCGTGTATGAGACGCACAGCATCGGGCCTAAGATCACACAGATGCTGTGTGTTCCTGTTATTAGAGAACGCACTGATAATTCCATAATGTCGGGCTGAGCCCAGAGCGGTCTGGTAACAATACCCAATCAGGCAAACACAATTTCATAAAATACAACCCGCATTTAGCATTGAAAAAATTGACCAAATCAAATCGAAAGTGACACCACCCCTACATTGGAAACTCCATATCTACCTATAATAAAGACAATATCTTCATTAGACCTCCAATAGTAATAGTAATTGATTGTCCATGCATTATTAGAGTGAAAACCTACCGCCAAGAGATGGTGCTATTCAATAATAAATCAATAGATCCTGCTTTGCAGAGACAGTCAATATTTTTCATTTGAACATAGCAATAACGATTACCAATTCCTGCTTTTTCTTCTAGCATACTACCACATGTTTCCTTCAAAGCACACTGCCACAAGTCACTCCCACTTTTCAGTCTACTGAGACCTTCCAATATACACCCTGCTGATTGGCCCACACTAGTCAACAGTATGGCCAGTTCTCACCCTTTAGCCTCAGGATGCCCACCCACAATCTGTAGGTTACTGGCTCATTGAGGATTTGAATGTGTTTAATTTCTTTCCTTCAAGAGTTGCAGGATAGTTCATCCTGTTAAGACACTCTTCCAGTGTGTGGATGGGATTCAGCCACTGCTGAACAGCGTCCCCTGCTGGTCAAACGAGGGCCAACATTTTACTTGGTCAAGCTGCACATGAAGTGTCTCTCTCCATCCCACGTCTATTCTTGGGACTGCGATGAGAAAAGAACTGGCAGCTTACATCACACATCTTGGAGGACAGCCTGTACTTAGCAGCACTCCCCCGAACTGCTTGCAGACGTTGCAATCAAAGAGCGAGCCTTTTGAATACGACCAAGCTTTCCAAATTGGGAGAACAATGCATTCTTCCTTCCCTGTCTCGTCAACACCTTGAGACCAGATTAATAAATTAGGGATTAAACAGACTGCGACATATCCACGCATCGGTGCCAAACCTAAGACCAAGAAGCTTCGTTTGTTCACATGACAGATAAACAACTGAATGAAAGTACTAGGCCGATCTGTTAGCGTTAAACAGCGTCCCTATGGTGAGGAGCAGAAATGTGATTATTCAAGTGTCGAGACAGTGTAGCTTGACAGCCAAGTATAAATGACAAATTTTAAATTTCCAACACATAGTGTCGGTAAGCAAAGACTGGTTCCAATGGAAAGCGTAAGGAGAGGGACGCCAAGCATGTAACTGCCCAGGCAGTCATTAGGCTACAGAGAGAGAAACAGTTCCTTTGTTTAGCATTGTCGATTTTATTGTACTAATATTTAAATGGGGTGCAACAGCATTGTCATTTTGATTTTGCCTGTGCGAAAATACCGCATAAATTCGAAGGTTCGGCCATTTTGTTTCTTTTGCTGATGATCGAGGCATGCCAGCTCACAGCATTTTGTCCTTCCAAAATGAGTCTCGCGCAGTGACCCGTGACACATTTCAGAAATTTATTTTCCCTCTCGACCCCACTTGCAACATCTTCTCCCCCCAGCGGCAGTGAAAATGCCCTGGATATGTCTCCCCGGGGGGAAACTTAGTAATTACACACTTCATTTACATGGATGTCAAATGGGCCTCACCCAGGAAGGTACCCCGGTACCACAGAAGAACTTTGCCTTTCAGATGTATGTCCGTGTAAAGCCCATCGCTCACAACAAATCGACAGGCGAATGGGAGAACGCACGACGTTCTTCGTTAAGTCTTTATCTTTACCGTCCGTGGGATAATCGTGTTGGTCGGCTGTTATCTTGCCGGAGCGACCCCCTGAGGGAAGCTCGCGTCTTATCTCCGCCGTCCATCGGGTAATCCCGGCTCACTCCCCCTTTCCTCCGGCCGTCCCTCCTCCTCCTCCTCCTCCTCCTCCTCCTCCTCTTCTCTCCCCGGCCTTGTAGTGGTCCTCCGGCAGGCTCCTTAATCTCCCCGCCGCCTGTGAAGCAGCAGAGCGAGGTCTTTGTGTAAACGCGACGGAACGCGGCTCCCAGCCGCCATTACGCGGACGAGAGGGCGGCCGCCCCCGCCGTGAAATCGCTCGAAACGCGTCACGCGCAGCGGGGCGGATTAATCAAACGCTAAAAAAAAAAATTGGGGATTCGGAGCGGGGCTTACGCGTCGAGAACCTCCGGGTGCGGGTCGAAGGAGCGCGCGTGTGCAATCTACGCGGCCCGGCGGAACCGACAGGCAGTCAAACAGCCGAGTTTCCTGGCCGCACAAACGGAGGGAAAGTTCACTTCAGGTAATGCGAATATCCCGAGAAAAAAAAAAAAATGAGGCCACCGGTTCATTATTGTCGTGTTCAAGCGTAGTGTGAACCACATTGCCTACAGCGCTTGGTGTAAATTGCAAAACTCTCTCGCACAAGTTATTTTTGCATTAGCTTAAATTAATGAAACTTTGGAGTCGCTGTACTTTGAGCATGTACCTATTTCCTTCCTAACTTCTGTCCTATCTTCGGGAAGATGGCTGTAAAATCCTGTAAAATAATTTATTGAAAACTGATTAAATCTGGCACTCTGTGGGGGATTTGATGGGATCTGGATCGCGGGTGCTTTGACCCCTGAATGCTTTGATAGAGATTTTCCAAACTCAAGTCCATTTAGGGTAACCCTCAGTTTTGAGTCCTCTGGTGGAAAAAAAGTTTTCAGATTTTACACTTTAAAAAGCAGGCAGGTAATGGCAAATGAACTGTGGCTCGGATTCCCCTCAACCTTACTTTAATAGGAGGGGAAACAAGCACAAGTTAAATTACACCTGAAAGACAACGCAGTGACACAGAAATGCTACACGAAATGGCTACCCTGCGCTCACGCAGCGAGAATGAAAATGAGCTGGAATCAAAAGGGTCAAGAGGGTGAAATGCCTGCTGGAAAAACAACATCGAAAGCAAAACAAAACGGGGGAAAAAAAACGCAGAATGTGAAATTAGCATGCTGTTAAGCAGCAGCAAGAACTTAAGGGCTTAACTACAGAGGACAGCCGCGCTTAAGTTGATGAAATCTATCAAAGGACGTTTCCCTATTTAATTAAATAATGACAATCGCTTAATAAGTGCGAGCTATATGAAATATGTAAGTGCTCTCGTACGACTGGCCTGGCTCTCTTAACTTTGGTTTTTATTAGACTGCCGCAGCCACCCGTATCTAGTGGTGATTTTAATAGCGCGGCGCTGAACATCATATCACGCCGCCCCTCTGACGACCTAACAGATGCCCGTGAAATTCCGACCCGCGAGCGTGCGACAGAGCGCGTGCAGCGTAAATCCGCCTCCCCGAAAACCATCTGGCGCGAACCGTTCGTCCGCAACGTGCCCCGTCCGGAAGCAGAGCGTTAACAGGGGCAGAGTCACTCGAGTTCTTCAGTCTCTTCAAACTCCGTTCGGCAGGGGATCCAAATCAAACGCAGCAGTAAGGAAATCTCTTACAACATCCCGGGGATTCCCCGCGTTCGTCTCGACCGCTTGCCTCGACCGTAAATGTAACTCGTAAACGCGACCGCATAGCGGGGGTCACCTGCTCGTTCACTGGTTTGGGGGATCAGAAGAGGGGGTCTCTCGTCGCATGGAAATGTTAAGGAACCCTGGCACGCGTTAAAATCGTCAGCGTGAAAGAAACCGCACCAAGAACAAAAAAAATGTACCTGGTTCTTAATGCATGCCATAATTACAGGCTTTCAGATCTGTCCAGCATTTTTACACATGACCCTGGGACCGTGATGCTGGGATAATATTTGCATATTTAAAGGATGAGACGCCGATATGCGCTCAATATTTTTATGCTTTTTCGCTCACTTTCCGCATCAGAAAAACTGAATTTCGCCAGCATGTCGCCTATCATTTCACACGAGAGTTGGCACTGCAATATAAGCTTTAAAAGCACAGAATATATTCCTTAGCTGCTTCCTGAACGAAGAATGTTTTATTCTGTCTCACAGTATACTTTTCTGACACTGACCATAACAGTTTGTATATAGTGCTGGGGAAACTGAAGGATGCATATACTCCAAGGTCAGAGTAGGCAGTTTTATGCACTGTATTTTTAAGACGCACCATAGAAACCGTTCTGGCATAGAAAACCACCCATTTAATCAACCGCTATCGAACTGAACAATTGTGTTCACTGCATCGAGGGCATTCCTTTGTTTGTATGATGGTATGTTTTGTCGCGAGTAGCCAATTTTCATCTGAAATTGAACTTCTCGATGACGGTCATGCGCAGAAGACGCTCACTCGACGTTCGCTTCTTTTGAATTTCGACACAGAGAGGTAAAACAGGAAGACAGCAGTGTTTAAAATCTCTGAATACGCGTCTCGCTTCCTGTCAGAGTCCGAATTTACCTGCTCTGGCGTGAGGTCCCTCTGCTCCAGCGCCAGCATCTCGTACCCCACCATGAACTTGCGCACGGTGGCCGAGCGCAGCAGCGGGGGGTAGTAGTGCGCGTGGAGCTGCCAGTGCCCCATGTCCTCCTTCAGGAAGGCTCCAGTGGGCGCCCCTGTAGAAAGAACAGCACAGACTGCTGAGCATGCCCACATCCATGCCATATTCATCCTTGCTGTATCCTTTTTCTCCTAGCATGCTAGCGCTAGTTTACTTTAAAGCACACTGCCACAAGCCACTCCCTCTTTTCAGTCTACTGAGACCTTCCAATATACACCCTGCTGATTGGCCCACACCGGTCAGCAGTATGACTCAGCTTACCCATTAGCCTCAGGATGCCCAGTCACAGTCTGCAGGTTACTGGTTCAGAGAGGATTTGAATGTATCTGAATGCTTTCCTCAGTGCCAGGAAAGGTGCACACCGACCAAAGTTACTGCTCATGAACATGAGAAATTCTGAACTTCTGTCACTGGGAAGGCTACATTACCTACCTTACAGGCATTTAGCAGATGCTGTAATCCAAAGTGACCTACACTTGTTTTTAAAATTTTTTTTACAAAGTATGCATTTATACAGCTTGACTGAAGAAATGCAGATTAGCTCCCATACCCAAAGGCACAACAGCAGTGTCCTAGGCAGGGAACCTAACCTGTGACCATTAGATTACAAGCCCAATTCCCTAAGCATGGTATTACCCTACCGACCTACACGGGGACGCTACGATCTGTCGCGGTTCACCTCACTGGACACCTGGCCACTGATACCAGTCACGGTAATCACCGGTCAGTCACATACCGAATCCAAATGGACCCGGTTTCCCTGCAAGGCTACATCAGAAACCACAGCGGAGAAGGGAACATCGCACATTCGCTATTGTCACCATAGCCTTGTCTGGATTTGAATCGTATCTATGACGTGTAAGTGAACTAAAGTGCAGCGCAAGCCTAAACGTAGTTTGCAAGGATAAAGTTCATGGATCTGTTTCACAGACTGTGGGCTGCAGTAACGTTCACGTTTCGGTAGGCCTCACGGTTGCGGTCGAGCCGCGGTTGTTTGCTGCGTCTGGCAGTGCAGGTCCATATTCCGCCAATGGTTCGGTTAATTTGCATTTCCTCTGAAGACTGCAGGGAAATATAATTTGTATTATTCCCAATTTGTTTATAGCTCCAGATAAATCTCCATTTACCAGTTTTTTCTTTATCTCATTGCCAATGCTACTGACTGTCTCCTGTGTTTCAACATAAAAATGCAGCAGCAACACATTAAAAAAAAAATCGAGCAAGAGACGCGTATGCTCCCGAACATCGAAATCAATTTTCTCTGGAAATGAGTTTTGATGGATTTGCAGAGCGTGTTTCCGAAGGCCCATTACCAGCATCGCATATAATTGAAAAGCTACACGTGTCCGCGTATTTGCCAAAGACGGAGAACGAAAGCATCAACTAAAAGGACACTCGAAGCAGCCGGACGCAAACATCGATGCTACAAATCAACATTCCTCACATGAGAAATGAAGCAGAAACGGGGGGCTCAATCAGCAGGAGTGCCATACAGGAAGTACCAGCAGAGAAAAAAAATCCATCAGGTTCGACAAAAAAACCCTTTGTAATTGTTCCACAGCAGCCAGGTCCTGTCCACTTAGGGAGACTGCACAAACACAGAGAGGCCCTGCTAACCCAGACCCTCAGAAATGCGTCCGTGCAAATGTTTGACCTCAGCAACATTCACGCTCAAACTAACGAGCCTGTTCATCTCCATTGAAGTGGGCACACGGGGCAATTCTGTACAAACTTTGAAAATGCATTTGACGCGTAAGCTTGTGTAAGAGCATGAGCTGGCCGCGCTGTTTGGAACTGTGTTCCTGTTTGCCGCTTCCTACAAAACCACCCGGCACATTTTGCAAACGCTGCCAATGGTGATTTTCTTATCACATGAGCTCAGCCATTCAAATGACTATACTGTCATATAATATATCAGTTAGGGATGGACTAATAATTACATTAATGAAATCTCCATTTCTAGCACTCCCGGGAATCCCAAGGTGAATTTCTTTGCAAATATGTTGTCTTAATCCTTTCAATTTTCAGGCCAAGGATGTCCACAGATCATGAAATGTTAGAGATGAAACAAAATGTTAATTCAAATGAATTGAGAATATTAATGACCAAATATGCTGAGATTAAGCGTTTCAAATATCTAGACAGCAAGTTATGTGCAAAAATACAATATGCTAAAACTGTTTTTCATGGCAACAGACAGGTGCCAACACAAACCGCATGGTAAGCCAGGGAAATAAGACAAAATGTGGAAATATCTCATAACAGCCTAGTGTAACACTGCATATGAACATTTATTCCTAAGAGGGAGACTGTAAATGACACCTATTATAAAGAGGGCATTGCCTCTCTATCCGCCTCAGACTTCTCAAACTTCAAAGAAGCCTGTGCCACTAGTAAGATGAAGGATACTGCATCTTGATGAAGCAGAACAGATTCATCATTTAAATATCCACACTCAATATGCTAGCTATGCTAATGCACTCAAATTCAGTTAAAGTGTGAGGGAAAATTGGAATGCACAGTAGATACTAAATAGAAAAAACCAAGTGCCTACAACCATGTTGAAAATTTGGTTATGTTCTGTCGACATTACGAGTGTCCATGTGGCCAAAACCTGTATTCCTGAATCAGATGGCTCTCTATGGCCAAACTGTGGAAACTGGGACATTTTAAATAGCGTTTTGACAAATTGGCAACATGCAGAAACTCTTACTGCCTTTAAAAGCTTTTAAAAACTTCTGCATGCTTCAATGTCACAAAGCCATTGACCAAAATGTGATTTTTGAACAGCGTCCATGAAGACTTTATTCACCCAAGTATCACTTTGGCATTGCCTTACATGCAATTCTGTCCATTCAGGCTGGTAACATAACTCTTTTTTTTACACAGTGTGGCCCGAGCAAACAGTCCCCCCAGCAAACCCCTCAGCCCAAAACCCGCGCTTCTCTTACCATGCCAGCCCATGGAGTAGGAAAAGGATATCTCAAAGAGGTTGTCATATTTGGTCAGGAGCCTTTTCATTATGGATGCCAGTCCTACAAAAGACAGAAAAAGCATCCAAACCATGCACAACTGAATTGAATGTTGAACTACTGCATGCAGCCTGTCTGTCTTTCAAAGATACATTATCATTCAAGAAACTCCACTGCCTGTTTTACCCCAATAAAAGAGAATAAATATTTTATCTTGCTATATAGTACTGAACCTAGAGAACTGACAAATTGAATGAATTCATCATTTAATCATTAAACAGACAGACACGTGCTGTTCTGTTTGTGATTTCCTCACCAACAGTACAGCAATCCAAATTCACAGAGATTTCTGTGGGTCACGTTGGATGAAGGGAAAGACTGGCACAGATACAAAAGCAGTCTGGAATTGCAAAGATTACATTTCGGGGGAGCAGACAATCATAGGTGCCGAGGTTGGTCTTTTCATCCGTGTTTTTTTTTTTTTTTGGAGGGGGCAATTTCTGTGAGAGTGTGGGACGGGGGCCTGGGGATTGATGGGGTGACTCAATGACAGGAATCGACGCAGGACACCCGACATTAAAAGGTCAGAGAGGGGGAAATAACTTCAAACAGCCCTGCAAAAACAATGTTATAACAGCTGGTTCCAGGCTGCATTCCGTTATCAGGACGCTCTATAATCAACGTGCATAAGCATCAGCAGGGCAAGTGTTTTGAGGGTTTAGCTGTTCGTAGAGAGGGACTCTGGCGGACGGTGGATCTTCGCCGGCCTGCCCGGCTTCAAACGCGGCCTTACCCTCTCTTTCGCTCGCGGTGAGGTCCGACAGGCGAAGCACGTGCCTTCGGGGAAGCAGCAGGGTCTGGAAAGGCCAGGTGGCCCAGTACGGGACCACGACTATCCAGTCGTCGTTCTCCACCACCACGCGCTCCTGGGGGAAGACAACCGAAACGTCCCGAGGCTTCACACGGAAGAACGACTCGTTCCTGAGCTAAGACCCAGCTGTTTCGCTGCGACGGACGTCAGTCAAATAAAAAATAAAAACCCGCCTCCTGTCTGCAACAACGCCCCCCAGAATAAGTTTCTAAATTCAGCCGTAGAAAAGAAAGATAGCGAAGATTTGGGTGTAACGTCTTAAATGTCACTCCAGTATTAAGCCCAGTATTAGGACTTGCTTGTTTAAAATGGTTTAGCCATGCATTCAGAATGCAGCAGTTTCAAGTGCTCTGCAGTGGTTTTCCAATGTAAAGAAGAAATTTGTGTTTAAGAAGGTCAGGGGATTTTGAGCATTTAACCCCACCGTGCATTAACTGCCAACCAGACGTACTCAAACGAGACAAGACCGGAGCCCTAATAGAATTCCAAGGACGACACTGCGCAGAGGAGCTGGGTAATGGCCGCTAACCTGGCGAATGACGGATGAAGAAACGCATTTAGCTGACAGGCGCTAGTCACCCCGGGCTCAGAAGAGACGGAGGGGGATCATGTGACGCGGCCCAGACCCCCCCGCCCCCCGTTGTGCCACGAGATCGGGTACGGTAGAGCACACACCGTTCTATGACACCAGCTCCTACGGTCTTCACTGGACAGTGCCAGTCCATTCGGTAATCTGATCAAGGTGCTAATAAAAAGATAAATCTGATAGTGCGGAGTGCAATTTATGCCCCCATAAACACCTGCTTCCATCAGCACTTCCTCTCAGCTTTCTGTAAATGGGTTAGACGTCTGGTCTGTCGCAAGTCCCGTGTCAATGCGTTTCCTTGGTTTTGCGGTAACTCTGTATTAAAGACTAGTCTTTTAAGTTCAACGCAAGTGTCTGTCCATGGGTGAGTGAGACACTTGTGCTGTACTTTATAAACTATATTAAACTCAATAAATCAAAAATCATGGTCATTTTCTGAGGAAATGGTCTGCCGGACTACTTAAATCAGGCCGCATAGATTCCATTTTGAAAAAAGCCCGTGCAGGTACGAATGAGATGAGCACCACCTACACAGTGCATATATGATCTGCTACATTAGTAATGAGGACAAACCTAGGAAACTCAGACACCTAACTCAAAAGAAGGCCATGAGCTCGAATGAATCAATACGGAATATAAATTCACTCACATTCAGCAGGTTGAATCACACGGATAAATTTGAAGTCACACAGAGGAGCGCAGTCTGTCACCGTACCCGTCTCTCGGCCTCCATCTTGGCGTACTGCACCAGCATGACCTCCCCGTGCTCCCTGAGGTGCTCCCTCTGGAAGCGGTCCGCGAGGCTCGGCTCGTTTGGGAGGAAGCTGCTGGCCCAAACCTGCGAGAGCAGCAGAACAGGATCCGAGAAGCGCATTACTGCGTTTGCACTGTAGCCAGTAGATTCAGATATTTCTCTGGGTTTTTAGGCCAGGAAAGGACCACCGTACAATGGAAGCAAAATATTATGGCTTGTCACAAATGTGAGTAAAATAAATCTACTGTATCAGTGTTGATTTAACACTGATTTTACAAAGCATCATTATCGACTAAATAGGAAAAAACAATTTCTTGTGGATTATTACTTATGAAAGTATAGAATTTTGTTGATCTCAGACAGAGGTGCAGTCCAGGTAGTCCCAGGCTGGTTCAAAACTGCATTAATTCTACAGCCCACCTCCAACAAGCTGCACGGCATTCGTTTTACAAACCGATTACGATGTAAAATGCAGCCAGAGCTTTCCAGAAAGAGCAGGGCCGGGGGTGTGTGTGGGGAGGGGGGGGCTAGTGCCGTACCTGACAGTGCGGGTGAGGGTTCGAACATCCCATCATGGCTCCTTTATTCTCAAATATCTAAAAGGCAGATGAGAACCCAGCGTCATTTCTAAAGCAGGACAGGGCATATTAACTGTGCCTACGGGGCTGCCCGTGCGCGAGCACGTCTTCCTTTGGAAAGCAACTGTGTGGCTCCCATATCCGAGTGTGTGCAGATTTCAGTGCCAAAATGAACAGAAATACACATTTCTTTTCTTACATAAAAAGTAATTTCAAGATAAACAGGACTGTTTGTTTGTTTGTAGCTAGCTTTCAGCTCTTACACCCAACTTTAATAGGACTGCAGTGTAGCACAATGTTCAGAGAACTTGGCTTGTTTCTCAAAGGCCATAGGTTCATTTCTGCAGTGGGGTGCCGCCACTGTACCCTTGACTAAGCTACTCAACCTGAATCGCTTCTGAAAAATATACAGCTGTATAAACTTATTACACGTTTTAAAAATAATAATCTGTGTAAATCCATCGAGACAAGAGCATCTGCTGAATGCCTAAATATAATATAGGGCAACGTAAAGCACTGTGTTACAGAACGTTAAAAATACAGTATTTTTCTGAAATTATGGTCTCCTAATATCCTAGTAAAAATCCTATGCAAGAGTAAATATTGTGTACTCAAATAAAATTCTGGTAATAATCAAGTTTAAGGATATCATTAGGATTCTGGAAAGCCCAGATGGTATTTTTTTGTCGAACGAGAAGACTGAGGTTTTTCAGTGTCTTCTTACATAAAAACACTTTTTGATTAAACACAATCCATTCTGAAAGAGGAAGAAAACTGAAGACCTGACTTGACAGACTAATGCAAGAGGCTGGTCACCAGAATGATGAAGAACATAATCCAGACTGATAGATCAATCAAAGGAGTCCCTCTAAGAGATCCATACATGCATTCAGAATGGAAGTGAACTCATTTAATTTCATGCACCTGACAAGTGAACCTCAAGAAAATGCTGAGATTCTCTAATACTCCCGATACCGACTTTGACTTCTGTTCTCACTTTTTCCATCCTTTTTTAAGATACATGGCAATGGATACCAATGCAAGATTTATATGGTACTTAAATATCAATCTGTGGAGGTAGATTTAAAGTATTAAAACACTTGAAGAAATGTGCTATTTAATTTATGTGTTCAAATCAAATGTTTAATTTAAACTGCACATCAAGTTGGGTTCAGTTACTAGGACGTGTTTCACAACGAGATGAGTTGAAATACTAAAGTTGAGTGCCACTGGTGGTGAACAAAACTGTGTCTAATAAATTATGCAATAATGCTGCGGTGTAGGAATGAGGTATTCTCTGCCAACCCATGGCAGATGATATACCCGCCATCCAAATTTGTTCTTCCAGTTTCAGCTTTGTGTGATAAAGGCCAATATCATGAAAAATTTCTTCCAAAATCTCGCTGTCCAGCCAAACTATTCATTATCTGTCATTATCTTGAGGGCGTGCTCAACAATTAAATCACAGGTATAAATAAACTCATCTTAAAAAGTGTTTCTTTGGCGGGGAAAGCTTCATTTGTTGTACCTATTCATCCAAATGCAATGGAAAGAGAGAGACATCTACTGGACAATCAACAGAATGCATCTTTGGATCACTGTTAAAAACCCGTACCACCTGTTACAAGATACCTGTTACTTCTGAAGAAGCTGTGCACTCAGAAGTGAAGTATCTTCTCATTTGTTCATGAGAAAAATGTGCCTTTCTGTGGCTTTCTCTGTGATTACCTGCACCCACGGGTAGTCAGCACCCAGCTCCTCGATGAGCTCCGCCCACTTGTCAATCACTTTTCTGATATCGCAGAGCTCCATCAAGGGGAGGGTGATGTCAGACCAGGGATGGAAACACATCACCTTGCTGAAACACAATCGGGGGAACGTGACACACGTCAGAACCGTAAGTGAACCAGGTGAAGGTTTGATTGTAAAACCCGAATAAGAACAGAGAGGAGAAACACATCGGAACTCCCTTGTAAAGAATCCAAAACTTACTACGTTTTGGATTTGCTGTATCCTTCTTATTGAGGATAAAGTATGGGCCCAACTTCCAAGAGTTCACTGCTGCAAAACACAGCCTCTAAAAGGGGCAATCTATTTTCATAATATATTCTTCAGAACTTCCAAGGTATCTGATGCCTTCTACAGTGTGACGCCAGGTTGACCACAGATGAACCCCTGAAAATATCTAGGTTTACCAATGCCTATAGCACTTATAATTTTAGTCCTGTTCAGCCGGACGACTAAAATAAGCGATTGTGGTGACGAACGGGGATTAAATGTATAACCCACATGTCCACTTTCTTCCTTATTTGTAAAGCATGAAAAAAGCACAGTCTAATGCAACCAGAATATTGCCTCTTTAGAATCATTCCCAAATCACTTCCCAGCTCTGCTGAGAAATCTAATCGCCGTCTGCATTCTGGGCGACAAGCCTGGCGTAAAATTTAAACGGTTTGCACTTACCAAACGCCTCTGGCAGCTTTTGTCTGAAAAAGAGGGTGATCCTGGACACCTTAAAAACAGAGAATGTCGTTGGATAACTGAAGCGACACAGCTTGGAGCAAACATGTCGAGACTTGGCCTTCAAATCCATCATTAGGGAAATCAGAGGAGATTCGTTTATCACGCTGACGACAGGGGCCCTAGGGGAGCTTGGCACATCATTCTCATTTCTTGTATGCCCAATTACATTCATAGGCAACAAGCATGAACACGCTAATCTTCACTCGTGTGCCTTATTCCATTACGTTACATTATATTACGGTACAATCCCTTGGCAGACGCTCCCTTAATGCAGAGAGATGTACAGTACAGCAGTAGAGAACATCACGGCTAGCCGCAGGAACACAGAAATGTGGTATCACCCAGGGGCCCATTCATAATCATTAAGCGTCACGTTAGCCAAACAAGCAAGAATTTACCTTGCAACAAAATAAAGCACCACAAGACAGACAACCTAACTTTACACAGCTTTACCTTTAACATTATCCAAAAGAAAATACAAAGAAAGAAAGAAAGAAAGAAAGAAAGAAAGAACATGTTTAGTACGCAGTATGCAGTAGACAGCGCATACTTTGAGGACACAGTTGTTAGGAGGCTGATTTAGACACAGCCTATGTCCCAACGATATTTTGAAGATATAATGGAGCTGCCATTTAGCTGCCTGATACGCTAGCACCAAAGTTTTGCACTAATCTAAAAGTTTGGCAAAAGTTTGAGCAGAAACTTTCAGTGTTTTTTTTTTCTGTGAGGGAGGCAAATGCTGCATCAAACAATAGCAGCGTGTCAAACAGAGGTCCTGACTCATTCATATTTACATAAAATAAGAAGAATTTCTGTAACACTCCCATTCTTTTAACATTTTCAGCTTTTTCCCTCAGGGAAGATGGCTTCTGACCCAAGACTCACCAGGATCTGGGGCATCTGGCTGGAGAGCGGGGAAGTCATTATCAAACAGGAAGGTGCTGTCATAGTCAGGGTTCACCTGTGACAAAACAGATATGAACGTGAAAAACAGGAGATGAACGTGATACCCAAGAGATGAACATGCAGATGGAGGGGTTGAGAGGGTGTGACATGAAAACAGAAAGGCCCAATGTCAGAAACAATTAAACATGCCAAACGTACTTGACTTAACAGAGCTATATCAAGTTATAGGATTAGTGAGTCATTTTATTTGGCAATGCTTCATTTTTTTACTAGTGCCAGCAGGATATACCATTTAAGAAAGAGTCTTGTTTTCAGAAAATTATTTGTGCGCATCATTTCTGTTGAAATTTTCAGGTACAATTTTTTTAGGTGAGGACAAACTCTACAGTGGCAAACAACATGAAGAATTAGTCTAAGTTAAGCACAAAAATATATTTTTTAGATATTATATTCCTACTTAATGTCCGTTCTTAGTATTGCAGTCCATAAAGAAATAACTGAGTTTGTCTGTTTATAGTCATACTATTGCAATTCTTCAGAATACCAATTTTATTTAAAAATTCACATCACTGAACATAGGGCAGAATTCATTAAGCACATCTAATCACTGTTCAACTCTAGATTCTGCCACAAAATTAGCAACTCACATAATTTTATTCACTACGGAAAAAATGTGTAAAATTGGGCAAGTGCAGCCATAATTCAGTCTGAGAAGGAAAGTTTTTTTTTACTTTGTCAGCTGAGTAAATGTTTGAAACCCAGTGTCAACCTCAGAGTACTACTCAAGCTGAGGGTCTAGAGAGACATATCTGGGTAATTTAACAAGAAGTAGGCGACAGCTGAACTGCATCTTTAATGAATCGCTGATTTCAATATTCTGCATTATTCATTCCCACCTGCATTCTGACCCTACAACCGAGCCATCCGATTAAGACGATTTTTCACGGTCGGCTAGATTTCTCAGTTGCTTTGATATCCGTCAGTAAAATTCACTTGATTTTAATGTGCCTGAATCACATTGCTAATTGGCAGCAATCACAGTTCTCTCGAGGAGAATACTAATCTTCTCTGCCCTCATACATCACATGAGGCATATAAAAATAACTGGGTACTTTTTCCCCCATTAAGCGTGTTTTCTTGAGTTCCCGATGATTAACTAGGACTCGTCTTATTTCTCGTACAAAATTAAAGAATGAAACGACGCATGCAAAAGCGGAAGCCTCACCTCCCCGTTGGCCCTCCGGTTACCGGGGCAGAGCGGATTGGTGGGGTCGTGTCGCGGCACATCGTCCTCGGATTGTTTCTCCACTTGCCCTTTCCAGGGCCTCTTCATGCGATGGGCGGACACGAGGACCCAGGAGCCGCGCAGCGGGTTGTAGCGCAAATGCTGGTGCTCTGAATGAAGGACACAAACTCATTAGCGGTGAGCGATAAGGCCATAAAAAATAATTATTACATCATCATTTTTCCTGAAGTTTTGGGATATACAACGCATATCGCAATATTGTGAGCTAGTGTGAGTATGAAACAAAATAATCCTGATAACATGATTAATAAACAAATGTTTTTTTTTTGCAAGTTTTGAAATCAATGGATTTGATTTCCATTTTTCAATTGGTCTAAATGTATTGATGAGTCCTCAGTTTGAAAAAGTAACATTATCGCATTTATTCATAATCAGGAAACGTTGAGGCACATCTCAACAGCGAAGGTATTGGCAACAATATTGATTATTTCTATTAAATTATTAATTGTATATTATATTCCTTTTTTAGTCATTGTAATTTAAACCGTAGCAATCCATGTGTAACTCTTCACATAAAAAAATCTTACAACTCCAGTCCTAAAGCAAACTGTTTATCTAATACTGAGTTAAACAAATATGAAAACACAATTCATATGCTACAAGTTTGAAAAATTTAACAGTTCCCAGGTTCGAAGGACAAATCATTCATTGCACATGATCACCATTAATACAATATACAAAAAATCCAGGTCCAATCTGTCCCAAATAACACTAGTATGTGTAGAAAAATAGGAGCAGTGACTGGGATAAAAGTTTCAGCCACGTTTGGTGTAAAAAGAGGACAAATTATTGCATACAAAATGTGTTTATGTATTCAGCAACCTTCAACTGGGTTACTCTTATAACTGTAACTGAAATGTGTATTTTCCTTTTGTAATATGTAGTGATAATAATACTAATGCCTTTATTACTCAATGAGGCTATTTTGTCTGCTGTTTCTAATAGCCTTACTATGTGCAAATACAGCACTGATCCTATATGAACATAGATAGTAACTTTAGTAATATTTAGATGGTAACTTTTTATACTGACTCTTTTTAAAACCCTTAACATAATGTTTATGTAATGAAATGATCACACGTGTCATTTGTAATTAAACTACATATAATTTAAGTGTAAGCCTACCTGTCAACCCCCAAGACATATGCCCATATTTTATACCATCCCAACCAGTATACATTAAAATCAGTATGAGTTCATCACAGAAAAATTGAGTTACAGCACATGTAGCCTTTAAAGATAGAGTGTGCTTCATAATGTTTGGGACAACAACATCAGTGGCGGCCATACACGCCCAAGCCATAACACCCCCACCACCACGTTTCACGGATGAGGGGTGCTTTGGATCTTGATAATTTCCTTTTGGCCTACACACTTTGCTCTTGCCATCACTCTAATACAAGTGAACCTCGGCCTCATCTTTCCAAAAGACCTTTTTTCCAGAACTTCCAGAACTAAGGAAGTAACTGAACACCTGACTAATCAGAATCTCCAGTGAAGCCATTTGTCCCAAACATTATGGTTCCCTGAAAGGGGGATGTGGAAGAAGCTGTAATTTCTATTTCTAAAATGTACATTAAAAAACATTTACTAAAAGGTGAGAATCTTCTATTTAACAACACATATATGTTTTGATTCCAAATCTAAAAGTGTGGAGTACGGAGCCAAATCAAGAAAAATATGTTGTACTCCCAAAACGTCATGGAGGGCAGTGGACTTTTACTCCAGTGAATTAGGATTCTCGTTTCCTCATCTAATCTCCTCCCCTTCCTTGTGGTGTGTTTAGTCACGAGAATTACACGAACTCAGGGAGGTTGTTTGAATGATATTTGTGATCTCTACGAACCAGACATCACTAGTATTATCAACACTGACAGAGTAGTCAATTTCCCTTTTAGAAAAGCAGCAAATTCACGTTTCAAAACGATACTACTACTGAATTCACTACTTTCATTGAATAGCTGTAATCATGTGAATGAACATAATTCGTCAGAGCAAACATTTCCAATTTATACAAGCCTGCAAACTGACAACCCATGCCAAAGGTTGTATGTGGTGCAACAGTTACTTAACTGCAAACACGACCTAAACACGATTACATGGCTAACAGATTGAGAATTGCATTTAGTAGTTGGTCTGATCGCTATACTTGATCTCGAGTTAATGTATCTACTATTTTTATTGCATGCTCTACTGGACCAACGTTACGTTAACGTTAGAAAATCTTAAGAGCAGAAGCAAGCTATAAACACGGTTCTCTAGTTTGCTGGCTTAACTAAACAGAGATAGAACACATGACAGTGACCAAACAAACCTCCTGGATCAAAAATGTTTTGGTTTTGAATATCCGATGCAGTTGCCATCTACACGCTAAGCAATTCCTGACTACTGTGTCACGTTCACGTCACTTGCGTTGAGGGTTAATGGAGATCCGAATCTGTGTACAACCAATCACCGGTCCAGCTTGGAGAATATTGGAGAATCTGCACAGACCTCGCGTATACTTCCTGAAATCTGCTTGACCTGAATGCAGCCTCGATGTCGAGCAAACCTTTGCCACTGCGCAGTGCTACGCGTCGGGCAATCTTTTCCTTAGCGCTGCGCAGGCGTTGCACAGCTCTGCTTGCCTTGAGCCCAAAACGCATTCATTCTCAAGGGTCCTATTTACGTTATTGAACTTGGGCAGGCTGGGGAGTCATTCAGTCATAGGTCAAATTCAATGAAATGCGCTTCTGTGTTTAACGAAAGCCCAGAAGATTTGACTCATATTCAATACGTAAGAAGGGGTGTTTTTGCCCCATGTGGATTTTTCAGGTTTGGCTGCCGTATGTGATTTAGCAGTAATGTCTTTTACGAAGACAATTTTGAAACTCGTGGTTGCCGCGGGAGTCGTCGTATTACTAGTGCAGTACTTGCAGTACTGGATGTCAAATAAGCAGTATGTTTTTAGCAAGGAAGGTGTCGCCAAGATCGCTAAACAATATGCAGGCAAGTAGCCTACTGCTTTGTTTCCACGGTGTCGTTATTTATGGAAACGTGCTAAGGGAAACAATGTTCACAATGTGGCTAACCGATTAGTAAAGCTAACCAGGCTCAATATCCAGATAAATGGCCAACAAACTACTTTCATTTTGCCGTTGTTGCCAAATATGTATCGATACTTCCTAGCCTATATAACGTTAACAATTATGCCGATCTAACAAGTTTATGCAGTTGGCTATCCATACAATGACGCGAGTTGAGATTAGACTGTGGTAGACAAGCCATATACTGCATTTGAACTTGCTGTCTAATTGGGGGAAAGTCCACCTAAGTTATTTCACAACGTTTCTGTTGCGAGTTACGTTCGTTGTAACCATTTTTGGACTTCATATTGCAGATTTGGCATAGACCGCATAATGCCGAATATCTAGAAAAGGCAGGACAAAATTCCATTCTAGAATGTAGGAAACATGTGGTGATATAGCTCTGTGATTGTTAGAAGTTTCGGTCGTATTGTTGGCTGTAACGACTAAATGTGAGTTTTAATTTAGTTAAAAGGGTAATTGGTAGGTAATATATAACAGTGATTTAAAAAACGATAAAATACGTTAAGATCTACAATGCATAGTAACTGTATACAGCCGTGGTAACCAACCCTGTTCCTGGATATCAGGGTTGGTTATATATCTACAGTCCTGTAGGTTTTCATTACAACCCTAACAAAGCTCACCTCATTGAACAGCTAGAGATCTCGTTGAGCTGGTAATTCTTAGGGTCTGGTGTGCCAAATCAGGGTTGAAATGAAAACCTACATGATGGTAAATCTCCAGGAACAGGGTTTGTTTCCACAGGTGTAGAGCATATCCAGGGCCAGTTCAAATGGGACAAGCAGATGTGTCCTGTTACAGTTATACATTGTAATTTGTGCAGTAAGTTCTTATTTGTTCCAACATTAGAGGCTTGAAATGAAAAGAATACCACATCAGTCCACTTAAATCACTGCTTGTTTTTCTATTGATTTATTTAGTTTCCTAAGCTTAATGGGTGGTATTTTGGACATTTTAATCAACAGAGGGAGGATATTAGCTTTGTGAATGTAACAAGGATGTTTTTTTCTGTTACTTTTACTTTTGGATATAATGTGTCTTTTTTTTGTGGATGTTGCAGGTTAAATAGAATGTTGGGTGTGTTTGTTGCAGCTTTGCAACAATCTAGTCATTTTAAATGTATGTCATCAGTCAAGAATATCATGACACTTTCATCTGAATCAAGTTTATATATTTATCTTTAATATTGCTGTTGCAAAAACTATATTTTACATTTAACACAAACATTTTCACGGATTGACAAATACTGGGCTAGATTGGTGATTTATTTTGGGCACTTGACGTTTGTCTTCAAAACTTGGCTTAATAGAGACAACAGTGTGTTGCAGCCTAATAGAGGCCTTACTGTCTTCCCGGCTCCTCTTACTGGCATTCCAGGTTGCATTGCAAGGCCACGGGGAGTGCATTCCTGCCGTAACAGTTGTTCTGTGCTCTGTGTCCTGTTTTCGCCACGCAAGGCCAGGATCACGATTTGGCCTTTGCCAAGGTGGTAGTGGAGCTGCGTAAGACGTACCCCGGGCACATCCTGCCCGACGAGGACCTGCAGTGGGTGTTCGTCAACGCCGGGGGGTGGATGGGCTCCATGTGCCTGCTGCACGCCTCACTGACGGAGTACGTCCTGCTCTTCGGCACGGCCGTGGACACCGGCGGGCACTCCGGTGGGACCTCTCTTCGATTGCAAACTGATTTTTTTTACAGAAATTTAAAAATGTAGAAGAGCATGAATTTTAAAGTAATTTCAGGTTCAAAGTGATGCACATTCTTTTCAAGATGGTGACAAAACAAGAAAGTTAAATTGTTTTTTTTTTTTTTTTTTTAAAGAAAACTATCCTTCTTCTGTTAGCCAGCACTGTGAAAAAACAAAATGGCATTTATGGTGTCAGCATTTGCCAAGATTAATATGATCGTATATAATCCATACAGCCATGCATCTCTTCATCATTTAGAGAAAAGGTGAAAACAAAACATAATAAGACATGTGGCATTAGTGAATTGGCAACTTTAGATACATTTCCTCTGGTGACACTAGCCAGTGAGAATATGCTTTATTGTAGCTGTATGTTTGCGTTTTGAATGACCATTCATTCTTCTTCACCAGGTCGGTATTGGGCTGAAATATCAGACACCATAATCTCTGGGACGTTTCGGCAGTGGAAAGAGGGCACAACGAAAAGTGAAATATTTTACCCAGGTTGGATTCTACACCTCTCGAGTCCCGTGATAAAAGCGCAGAGGCATTTCTGTATCAGCGCTCCCTATGGGGTTTTCCCATTGGTCCAGAAAATCTCCAGGCTTCTGTGGTTCCGCCTCTTAACTTCCTTACAGTTTGGTCAGGTTTTCAAACTGACCTCCATCGAATGACTGTGATGCCCAATTAATGCCTTCCCTAAAATATACCATTCTGCTAGTCAACCGTTTTTCTCCAAAGAATCAAATTTTCTGTATTTTAAGTGCTTCTACAAGCAGTGTGTGTTTCGGTGAGAACGAAGCGTGGTGTGTCGAAGTTACCCATGTGGGTAAGGTGTCCTGTCCCGCATTTTCGTCCACACAGGCGACACGATAGTGCACGGCGCGGGCGAGGCCACGTCGGTGCAGTGGAGCGCGGGGACGTGGATGGTGGAGTACGGGCGGGGCTTCATCCCGTCGACGCTGGGCTTCGCCCTCGCGGACACCGTCTTCAGCACGCAGGACTTCCTCACGCTCTTCTACACGGTGCGCGTCTACCTGAAGGGCATGGCGCTCGAGGCCTACTCCCTCCTCGCCGAAGCCGGGGTCCTTTGAGTCCGGCCCGGATTCGTCTGCAGCCCGTCCCCGTTTTCTTTTTTTTTTCTTTCTTCTCTGTGTTTGTGAAATGATCGTGTGGTTGGTTGACCGACAAGCTAATAAAAAAAAAAACTTGTTTCCGGTTTGTTTACAGAGGAACTAAAACTAACCAGATTTATGAAGTGTCTTTTGCTGTATTGATCTCCTTTTTCCATTACTCAAAGTAGTTTTTTATTTTTAACACCTATGCAAATTTTTCCAAAACTTAAATGAACTAAATGCATTATTAACTGCAACTTCCTGTGAAACTTTGTGGTGAAACTTATCTCCCGTAGTGCATTTCTTCTGCCCACAACAATGCAAAAGCCACATATAGCAGTCGGAGAACGTGAGGCAGTGAGAAAAGAAAATATTCGATTGCCTTTCATCTTGTGTGAAATATAATATACACCCAGGTTACTGAATAAAGTGGCCACTGTCTAGTACCGGGTGGGACCCACTTTTTTCCTCCGGAACAGCCTGAATTCTTTGCAGCATGGATTCAACAAGATGCTGGAAACATTCCTTAGGGATTTTGCCTGTACGGACTAGATTTTTCAGCCAGACAGTCATGTTGCTAACCCCCTGGTCCATCCCATCCCAAAAGTGCTCTATTGGATTGAGATCTCGGGATTGTGCAGGCCATTGGAGCTCACTGACCTGTTCATGGAACCAGCTTAAGATGATGCGTACTTTGTAACATGGTGCATTACCCTGCTGGAAGTATCCATTTGAAAAAGGATAGGCTGGCTATAAAGGGATGCACATGGTCAGCAACAATGCTTAGTTATGCTGTGACATTCAAATAATGCACGGTTGGGTTTTAAGAGCCCTAATTTGTGCCAAGAAAACATTTCCCACATCATTACAACACCACCACCGGCCTGCACTGTTGACGCAAGGCAGGACCAATCCGTGGATGCTTGCCGTTTACGCCAAATTATGACCACCATCTGAATGTCACAGCAGCTACCTAGATTCATTAGACCAGGCATAATTTTTCAAATCTTCATTCGTCCCGTTTCGGTGAGGACATGCCCACTGTAGCCTTAACTTCCTGTTTTTAGCTGACAGGAGTGGAGCCTGTCATGGTCTGCTGCTGTGGCCCATCCACTTCAAGGTTTGACAGGTTATGTGTTCAGAAATGCCCATCTGCATAGGAGTGTTGTAAACAGCTGTTGTTTGAGCATTTGTGGTCTTTCTGTTGGCTTTAACATAGAGCCACAAGCTCTGCTGGTCTTTGTTTTCACCTTAAAATCAGCACCCAATTCAGACCACAATAACCAAGTTAGCTAACTGTGTCACCAACTGCTGTAATTGATGAATTAATTGCAGTGTAACAGTGAAAACCAGCAGGGCCTGTATCTCTCCATGAGCAGGGTTGCAGACCCCTGCACAAGATGGGATTTTAATGTCTGACTTGACTGCAATAGAAGGTCTTACAGTGTCAAACTCAGGTCCTGGAAGGCTATAGTATCTGCAGGCTTTTGTGATTGTAAAAGCTTGCAAAATCATTCAATGGATAATATGTTTTGGTTGTGCTTTTACATATCCCTAAACGCATATAATGCAGGATATTTGAGGTTTGCTGTGATCCTGTGTTTGCAATCAAAGAAGTATCCTCCTCTGGCTTCAACCCCATCCACTCACCCCAAGTACCCCACCTATGGTAGCTAGCCAGATTGCTAGAGGTAATGTTAGTACTGTGAAATGAGCAACCGTGAGCTACAATAAGAAGGCTGTTTTGATTATTTCTTCATTAATTCTATTATGTTGTATAGTTAAATTAATTCTATTGTGTTGAACATAATACTGTTTTTATCATTGAGACTTTTATTTAGAAAATTTCAGTCCCAAAAGTCCTTATTGTCACTAGCTTCACACTGCAGTCAACATTACTTGCAGGTCCAACAGAAAACAAGGTAATTCCACTTTGCCTTTCATCCCCTTTGGCGAACTTGGCTGATGCCAGGAAAAGCAATTCAGTGGTTAAATCTAGTTCTGGAATCAAGCCTGGTGGCTAGTTTTTGTTGCTTCGCTGTATCTGATCCCAGACCACTGGCTCTAACCCTAACTCTAGCCACACCCACCCCTCTCCACACAGAAAATGTCCCCAACAATTTTAGAATAACAAATACAGGTAAAGGTGCACAAATTCGGCAGACGTGATTAACGACGGAGACTGCCAGTGCATAATACATATGCCTTAGCATGGTTATTTTATAATATTTTCAATGTAAAAATCCTGCGTAGTATGCATTTTGATTGGAATGAAATGCATGCAGGCTCTTACTTTGACATTTTCAGCCCAGGCGGTTCCCAGAAGTGGTTTTTTTTTTTTTGTGGGACGTTCTTGAATTCCCCCTCAAGCCTCCAGTTATGTGCATAGCCTATGTAATATGTACGTCATGTGAATTCGAATATTTATTCACACAGACTATACATCGTGGGGACGTTCTGAAAAAAATGAGTGACTCTGCGCAGCGCCTGCTCTAGACGTCAGACCTTTCTGCGTTGCCAGGGTTGACGAGAATGTACATGTTCTGAGAAGCTGTCACGTGACGAATGTGGCCAAACAACTCGTTCTGTTAGCTGATTTTCGTCTCTCGAGCATGAGATGTGAAAAATATGCAACTGCTTTATAGTTAGTCACAACTGAAATTAGCACGTTTTGATATTCTCTTGTTCCGAGTTAGTGTTCACAAAATGCATCCTGTCATGGTGTGTATTCCCTCTTTCCGATCTGAGGACAGTGCGATGGAGAAGGGATACACGGTAAGAGGAAATGCTGAAATCTGGGTATAACATGCTTTCACAGTTTATTCACGACTAACTAGATGAAAGTTCTTCTGTCCTATTTTGGACCATGTTGCAAAGCGTCTTTGTACATAGAACATGTAGCCTACAATAAATATTTCTAGGGCAGTATGAATTCAAGTTTGTGTTTATCACAACATTTTCCTTGATGCGATCGATTTCTATATACGAGAGTTCTCGATTATTAAAACTGCATCGGTACAGCAGCAGTACATTCGAAAGTGTGTTTTGCGCGCCTAATTATTTCAGGTGAGACTTCAGTGCACAAGATCAGATGCGATCTTCTCCGATCACCTTAGGCCAATGACAAGAAATCAAAGACTTTCATATAGGCTGATTGTTCGCAAAAATGTAACTACAACAGTGATCTTAACAGCAGTTAGGCTATAAGCAATCAGATTAATATGGATATAGCATGTTAATTAAAACTGACTGGTTTCATTATAACAAAACAGCAATATATGCAATATATTTTGGAACAGTCAGGCTTTCCGTGTAATGAAAGATATGTAATCAAGGAACGTAGATGGAGGCTGCTCTTGAGTGAAAAGTTACTAAATATGCTACTTGTATAATACTCACCTGTTTTTTAGGCCTTAGCATGCTTTGAATGTAGATATTCACACTTTAGTGAGCATTTGTAATGAGCTTTTGTTGATAAATTACTTAGCTTTTACACTATGAACAAATTACTGTTTCATTTTTTTTTATTTATCTTTTATTCCCAGTTCTGTTATCAGATAGAGAAGAGTGACTCCCATGCCTCTTTCTATAATAATTTCAGACTTTCAGTTTCAGAATTTCAGAAGTTTGGTGTCAGTTATGTTATTATTATTATTTTATTTTTTTCATTTCTTGTCTTCACCAGGTGTTTAAGATTGATGTTTTGATGAGTGGCCGACAGCACACGGTGGAGAAGCGCTACAGCCAATTTCACACACTGCACAAGATGGTATTTTTTAGATTTATTTATTTATTTGTTTCTTTTGCATTTATTTTGCATGTATTATTTGCAAAGAAACAAGTATTGGGATAAACGTCTAATGTCTTTGCACTTTTTCCTCTTTGCTGATATGCTCATAAATATTATATTTTGGTTAACGTAATTTAAATAGTCATTTTCTAGGTCATTTTTATTTTGTCTTTCAGCTGAAGAAGATCATCAAGCCACCTGAAATTCCGTCCAAACATGTCCGCAACTGGGTTCCCAGGGTCCTGGAGCAGAGGAGGCAGGGGCTGGAACTGTATCTGCAGGTACATTTACTTTGAACTTGAACAGGCCAGGCAAGAATTCATATTGTTTTATTCAGACATAGGAGAGAATGTGGTATGAAGGAGTGATCATGAACAATGTTGGTCGCCAAATCAGCTGCCAAAGTCAATTACAGACTTGGATGAACTTGCAGATGGTTGTCTAGGAATGCTCACGTAATGCGTTGGCCAGGGTTCCTGGTTTATCATTATTGGAATATTCGAAAGTTACATTGACGTTGTACACATTGTAAAATGCAATATGTCTAAAGCATTACATTTAGTTTGTGTTAATTTTCTAGAAAATTAAACAGCTAGATATGCAAATTAACTACGTTCTTCCTCCTAAACTCACTGATATGCAGCTTGCCCTTTCAAAATCAATGCCTTCTGTTTCATTTTACAGACCATAATCATGGAGAATGAAGTTCTGCCGAAGGTGTTTTTGGATTTTCTTAACATTCGCCACTTTCCGTCCTTGCCAAAAACTGAAAGTTGTGGGTAAGTCAACACAATAGTCTCATACTCAAAAGTATATTGTTCCAAAGGATAATATCAGTTTCTGGCATAATTTCAGTTAGTGGCAAAGTGCATTACATATTTTACACTTTGTAGTTTGATTGTATGTCACTCTTCTTCCTCTTTAAAGATCATTTGAAACAGAATCCGAGGAATCAAGGTATGTCATTTCTTTTTATTATTCATGATTTGAACAGTTTTATCTGTGCCTAATAATAAATATGCCATGGTAGTACCTTACAACCAGGACAGGCTGAAACATACTCTAACAAAATTTGTTATGATTCTGTCTGTGCATGTCACAGCTCAATAAAATACGGGTGCTTCTATGCAAGCACAACTGAAAATTAGTGTAACACTATGTGGTGTTGCACTACGTTTAATCATTTGGTTGATTTAGTTAAGTAATTAGATTATATAATTATATATAAGTATTAGGTTATATAAGTATATCTGTAAACTAGGGAAATCAGAGCCAGAAGGGTACAGCACTTGATATTCAGCATTTTGAGAGCATGGGCAGGTGGATTTGGAGGTGAACTGTTGAAGGGGCTGAGGCAGAATATCTGAAAAACTTGCATGTATCATCACTTGAAACCAAAACGGAAATTCTCACATCTGTAATTTGTGCATGAGGTAATGCTGACACTTGTAGTGAGACTTGTGGTGTCTGGTAAACGTACAGTGTGCAGTACATTTGGTGCACTTATATTGTCTTTATGTGGTACATACTGTAGTGTTTCACAAGCACGTAGGAGACCACAAATGCATTACCGCAAACACTGATAAGGCAATGAATGTGTAGATAAACAAGCTCAGGAGGTAAGAGCGGTTGTCTGGCAGTCAGAGGGTTGCCGGTTCGATCCCCGCCCTGGGCATGTCGAAGTGTCTCTGAGCGAGACACCTAACCCCTAACTGCTCTGGTGAATGAGAGGCATCAGTTGTAAAGCGCTTTGGATAAAAGCGCTATATAAATGCAGTCCATTTACCATTTACCATAAAGATAACTGGGATTCTGTAATAATTAACAAATTAAGTTGTTATTTGTCTAATTTACCTGCTTTTGACATTTCCAGTAAACTGTCCCATCAGCCTGTGCTGCTGTATCTGAGGGACCCATACGTGCTCCCGGCCACTGACGGTAATCAAGTCTTGTCTCCTGATGACCCTCTATAAAAGGTCATACCCTGCTTACGGGTCTACAGAGTTTCACATTCAAGACCGGAGTTTCTTCTATGGTCACCTCATGGTGCTCGTTCATAGTTCACTTTTATCTGAAACATTTCTTGAATATTTAATATTATTTGTGGGCATGCCGGAGCCATTTGTCTTTTGCTGACTATTAAACTTATTAAATTACTGAACTGAGAGATGCTCGACTACTCTCTGTATGAACTGATCTTCACTTAATATGATGGGGCAGGCAGACACAAGGCACGTATTCACAGATGTCGAGGGTTGAACCTGAGAAAGATAACTGGGGATGTCCAGATGGAGAATGGAAAAGGTCCACTAAATACATTCAGAGACTTGCCTCCAGCTTCATACACTGTTTGTGTGGAAGGAGCTTGAGGCACTTTGACAGCTGTGTGGACAGCTATGTTTTTCCTACCTATTTGCTTGGAAAATAGATGAATGGTAGGTCACAAACTCATATCTTTCTAAATAATCTTGAATTAATAGCATTGTTTTTCTCTCTAGATGCATGTCCAAACGTGGTCATAGAAGGTGTGATTCATGGAATATTCTGCCCAGACCTTCAACCAAGATAGACCTCAACCAAGATGTCAGCTGTGGAGACCACCTCAGACTTCTGAATGCAAGAACACTCTTCTCTGCAAAAAATGTATGTGTAAATCTTTTTCCTATTCATACATACTGTATGTATGTATATAGGAATAGGGAAAAAAAAGTGCATTTTTGTATGAATAATGTGAAAATAGAGGTTTAATCTGAGACCAAACTTCATAACGAACTACAAAGACCAGCTGACTCTATGTGTGCTGACCTCTACACTGGGCTGCACGTACAAAGGACATTTTGGTTGTTAACAGTAGGAAAAGAAAGGGACCGCTGACAGGGCACATGTTGAAATGACACTAAGCAGATCCATTTTAGTCAAAGGGACGTTTGTGGTAAGTTTGTTTCTCTAAAACTGTAATGCCGTTTGACACACCCTTCCTATTATACCTACTCTGATTGGCCCAGAATCGCAAGAGCTTCTCATTGGAGGGGGAGAATATAACTACAGCACCTGTCTTATTTCCAACCTTTAGCGGCTAGCCAAGATGTCAGATTAGCTATGTCAGTTTAATTTAACCAGAACTGTAGGATTATGTAGGCATTCAGTTATTGTTGTTGTTATTGAATTCTGCTGGCTAACATTTTAAGCGCTTTCTTTTTTCATTTTTCATTTTTTTAAGCTACGCTAAATGCAAATGCTGACGCTGCAAAGTCCTTCTAGTGGCTCGCAATTTATATGCAAGTGAACAAAATTGAAATATAGACTACGCTAACTAGTTTGCTATGTAGCTGATAAGTAGCTGATAAGAGTCCAATAATCTGTCCGTTAACTAGGAGTATTCTACAGTAAGCGGCTTCTGAAATCCAAAAACACTGACCTAACAAAAAAACTGAATAACCACCCCTAAGTATGTTCGTGTTTCATGTATACATACACTATACTATTCAAATTACATACTTTCTCAATATAAGTTCACTGATAGAATTCCAGTTGGTGGAGAACATTGAAGTGATGGAACTGGACTGAGGTGTGGTTTGACACTCAAGAGTGAGCTGACAATGAGTGCAATCTTTAAAAACCTTATCTGTTTCTGTGCGCTGATTGACCTGATTAGCTCTCAGAAGAGTTTGTTGAATTTGGCTGAGTTTTCCTACCAGTTTTACCCTTAAATGCACTTGTTTTACTGTCCCCTCCCCCCACATTTCTTCTTTTTTTTTTTTGTAAAAAATTGTAATTAATTGTGAATCGATGTGTTACATCATAGTGAACCAGAGTCCCTGCTGTGCCTGTCAATCAGAACCTTGTGAAGTTGGTATTTTAGCTTTTGAAATATTACTTACTGGGCTTTTGATATGATTATGAAGGCATACTATTTAAAACTTTGCCTTTTCACTGTTATCTTGATCCGTTAATGCCATGAAAAGTTTTCTTTTGCAGTTGCTTGTGAACTGGAGCAATGTCGCATATTTTTTAAAGTTGATGCCGCCGTTATATACCAGTCTTCATTTACTGTGTAAATAGATAAGAAGCTCAATGCATGTTTATTGATATTGACAAAATAATGGCTCGTCTCCGGATCGCGGTCCGTTTTTCTCGGGACACAACTTCTGTTTCATTAATGACAAAACGAATCCCTCGTTTTGTGTCCGTACCGATCAGGGTGGGCCGTGAGAACGCTGTCAGACTGAACGTGTTTAATGTGGTGTACGCGTCTCACTCTTCTGTTTCAGTTCTCGTTTGTCTTTCCTGCTTGTTCCCTGTGGCTGTGCTCTGCATCACAAAAGAGGTTCCCTAACAAGAAAATAAAAATATTCAATTAATCAGCCAGGAGAATGAAAACTTAAGGCTAGTTTATAAACTGTTTGAACTTTTTATTTTTTTTGTGTGTTTTGTCCATGACTTCAGATGGGAAAAGCCCTGCTAATAGCAACTTACAATTTTGAATTTATGAACTGTGCTTCTGCATCTGAATTTTTGTGAACTAGATGGAAAGGTCTAGACAACGGACGCGCACGTTTCAGGAAGCGTGCCTGTGGTTTTGTGCCGATTCTGCAGCAGGGCCGTCTGCGCTCAGCAGGAACAGACAGCAGCAGGTCAAACGGGAAAATCTGCACTGACAAGCAGCCATGATACAAACGTGATGCTGCACAGGAGTAGCCACAGCTGGAGGGAAAAAGCTAACTACACTATATTACTAATGGGAGCAGGCAATCTAATAAACCTTCCATTGACACCTTGGTAGGGAGCTTTGGATTGGCTTTGAAGGAACCATTTAAAGAAATAATGTTGTGTAAATTTGAATTACTCAAATAGATCTCTGTGTAAAAGCTGTTAATGGTAAACTGGCCACATTTATTTTTGACTGGGCTGTGTTTCACACCTCCAAATAGAGTAGCCTTGTGTAGGCTGGTTTTCAAATTGGAAATCATGTAATTCCGTTTTCATTGTAAATTTGTGAATTTTGTTTCATTTGTGATTGGTTGCGTTGCTAAAATTTGCTGTCATGTTTTTTTTTTCCCCCTGCACATAATGGTCATTTCTCAACACAGTTGTTCAAGTTCCTTCTGCCAAGCCCATTATTTACAGCACAAATTCAAATAATATGGGAAGAAGTATATGAAGGTAGGATACGAGAGAGACAGTTTGGGCTATGTTGAGAATTTACCCCTCCAGCCATCAGTCCCTTGGCGAGAGCTTTCATTTTGATCATGTGCCATGACATCATCAGGCTGTTGATCCTGGACTTGGGCATTGAGGGACTGAGGAGTGGTTAAAACTACAATATGTGTATTGGCCTCTTGGGGTTGGATGACGGACCTTAATCACAGCAATTTGGTAGCCTAATAAAGACGCAATGTTTTTGCAGTCATTGAAGTATGAATAATGCACTAAAAATACGTTAGAATTGGCCACTTGTGCAGCTAATTATATTTTATTATCTGTAATACGTGTGTTCCTAAAACCATTGAACAATATTGAATTGTAAACTGTTTAAGTTAATAACAGACATTTTACTTCACGCTGCTGATATATATTTTTTTTTTGAATTATTTGAAAATAAATGTGGATGCATGTTTTCATAAGCACTGTAACTCGATCTAATTAAAGTATGACTACAATACTGTGGAAGCTGGTTGACAATGTTTTCTTTATTCAATACATATAGAAATGCATTCTGTAGACCTGATTGTGATTCCTGTTATAGCCACACCCTCCTTCTCCTCCTCCTCCTTAGGATTGGTCAGTCTCCACTGTCCATTAAGTTCCCCATGATCTACTATAACATGCAGTGTGTATCTTTTTTGTTCCTCCACCATCTTTGACACGGACGGGGCCTATAACTTTGGCAACCAGTGGCGGCATCAAACTATGGGCAGATGTATGCAGCGCCTGCAGCACTGAAACCTGTGCAAACAGGACAACAGCGTCCAATCAGCACACTCGAGAGAACGAGCTGACGAGTTGAGGAGGACAGTGGGCTTTGACATATCAGAGACACCCTTTCTGGACAAATAAAAGACATTCTTTCATTTAGCGAATGGAGATGATTTTTTGTGCTTCCTAGACAGCCAGTCTGTTTTTTTGCACTTTGAGGGTAACATACTACCTGCTAAGGCGACCTTGGGATATATGAGTTACAATGTGAGGACTTGCATACGAAAGCCATTAAGGTGTTGTAACTGTTAGGGGTTTGGACATGATGGCTGCAGCTTGCAGGACGAGAATGAGATGTCCCAGGTGTGGAAGGTGGCATGGGTATGAGGAATGCAGTAAGAAAGTTCAACCAAAGTGCTGTACTACAGCTGTGGAGGTGCTCACAGTGTAGCCTATGGTGGGCTAAAGACAATTTTAAAACGAGTAGAAGTAAAAAATTCCGGTAGAGAGAGATATCGTGCTGAGGTAGTAAAGGTGGTTCAGACTCAGGGAAACACAGGTGTCAGGGAGAGAAGGGAAGAAGCACCTTAGCAGAAGGCTGCAGGACAGGTAGGAGGTGACATGATACTTGTAGACAAGAGGAAACTGTTGCCATTTATAGCAGAGGGGGATCAATGGTTGTTATGGCAAGTAGTCCAAAACAGGAAAAAGCAAGCTAATGTTGCTTGTGGCAGAAAGGTGCCTGGACATGAAAGGGCTTTCATAGGAAGAGGAAAATGAACACTTCAAGTCCAGGCAGGAGCAGTGTATTACTGGTGCTTAGTTAATGGCTGTAATACTGCAATGGAATGCACAAAGCCTGTTGGCTAATGGGCAGGAGTTCAAGCGATTAATTGTGAATGTGCCAGACAAATCCGGAGACTTGGTTGAAACCGACTATGTATTATATCATACAGAGAAATGTAATGGTTAGAAAGTCCAGGGATGAAGTGAGGGGGAGGGTGTGCTACCTTCATAAAACAAGGATTTGCAGAATGCTAGGCAAAGGTACAGAACAGGAATATGTGGCGGTGGAAGTGTGGGTTGAGAGGAGGGGTGCTAGTGGTAATCTGGAGATTTTAATTCCTATGACTCCCTTGGATGGGGGGGGGGGGGGGGCAGTCAGATGGAAGTGGCCAAGTGATGTAAAATGTAATGGAGGTTAAAGAGCGAGTTAGCCTGAATGATGGAAGAAAGACAACGATATATTTAGCCACAGGGAATGATTCTACATTGGCCCTCTCTGGTATCTACAGTAATTTTATTTGTTTCCAAATGGGTAGTATGTGAAGTCGACAGTGGGAAGGGCCCATTACCCTAGTGCGTACAACAGGTTGGAAGAAGGAGTAGGTGTCGGTGGAAGCAGTAGGGAGGGATTAAGTTCCAGGAGTTGAGTGAGCGGATGATGAACAGAAAGAGCAATGGAGAGGATGTGATTAGTGTGAATAACTGGATAAGTACAGCATTAGTGGGGGCAGCCACTGAGCTAAAACCTCGGGGAGGAGGTGGAAAGCAGTCCCTTGGTGGACGGAGGACTGCGGAGGTGCTGTGAGGAACAGGAGCAGAGGATTCACAGTGCTGAAAAGGACCGGTTACTTTCAACACTTGATTCAGACTCTATCCATCAGGCAAAAGGACCATGTTGGCGGTGTTTCTGTAATACTGTTGGATCTGATAAGCATGGGGTATGATTGAGAGGATGAGGGAGTGAAGGGAGTGGAATTAGCCAGTGTTGAATGGGGTGGATGTGGTGGTTAAGCGTCTTTGAGACTGTGAAAAGCGCTATATAAAATAATAATAATAATAATAATTATTATTATTATTATTGGATGAGGTAGAGATGATAGCCAAAGTATTTACCCTAGTACAAAGTTCCAATAATTTATCAGAGGATGGCGGAGAAGGAGAGAGGTCATGAAAGAAGAGCGTCCTGGGGTGTTTTACTGGAGAGAAGCTAATAATGCTTTGAATGTGCAGTTTACCATGGCAGAGTTTAAGAAGGCAATAAGCAAGGGTGGGTTTACGTCACCTGGAAAAGATGCTAGGCTAAGTTAGCCAATATTAGTGGTGAGGCACTGAAGAAGGTCCTGGGACTGTACGACAGAGTGCAGGAGGAGGGAAGGCACCTGGGCAGCTGGAAAATGACAGGTGGTATCCATCCAAACGCCAGGAAAGGATCACCATGGAGACCAACAAGTTATAGGCTAATAGCATCAACTTCTGTTTTATGTAAGATTATGGACACAATGATTACAGAGAGATTTACTTCCAGGAAAGTAGGGGGTTATTAGAGTGTGATTAGGAAAGTATCAGTATTATGCTTGGAAGCAGATGTTTAGAAGGCCCAGGTGGAGAAGGAGACTGTTGTGGCTGTAGTGGAGAAGGAATAGGACATGATGTGGAAGGAGGGGTTTCTGATTGAGCTTAACCTAATGAGGGTAAGGTAGAACCTATAACTGGGTAAATAATTTCCTTTTAGGAAGATGAGTGTGGGGGAATCATTCATGGTGGGTAATGGTACACCTCAAGGGAGCAGTCCTTTCTTATTTTCCATAATGAATAATGATATCTACTATTGGGTTCAGCCAGAAGGTCCCTGTTTGCAGGCACTGTGGAAGAGAGGAAGAAATATAACCTCCACAGTCAGGAAGGTGCAGGAAGCAATCAATGAGGTGGAGCAGTGGTCAATAAAGTGGGGTTTCAGGTTCTCTATAGAGAAGACTCAAAAATCATGACTTTTACAAGGAGGAAGGTGGGAGATGAGGTAGAACTGCAGTATGGGATAAACCCATACTTAAAGCAAGTGGGGGCCTTCAAACACCTTGGGCTATGCTTTGATACTAGGCTGTCATTGGCTAAGCACATTGACAAAGTGGTGGGGAAGTGTAAGAAGGAACTGAATGTGATGCGATGTCTGATAGGGATGGAGTAGGGAGCTAGTTGTACCTCACTGAGGACCATGTATAAAGCACTGATTCATTCAGTACTGAATTATGGTAGTGTGCTGTATAGATCAACAGCCGGGACAACACTGGAAAGGCTGGATGTCATTCAGGCCCAAGGTCTACAAATATGCAGTGGGGCTTTTTGAACTTCACCTGTGTCAGTGCTGCAAGTAGAGATGGGAGAGATGCCTTTGCCGATCAGAATAATTCAGTTGGCTATGAATTTTTGGGCTAATCTTCACGGACATGGGGCATCTCACCTACTAAAGGAGCATTACGGCCAATCTGGGAACATGGGTGAGAGAACAGAAGAACTTTTTCGGACGTGTTAACCAGTCAAAACAACTGAGACTGTATGGAAATGCACACATGGTTGAGAAGACCCAAGAAGTCAGTCTGTGTTAGCATTTGTGATACCAGAGAATGGGGTCAGAGTGAAAATGTATGCTACAGTTTACCTAGCTGTGTTACAACAGGGCTAATAGCTGTCATTTTAGCATTGCAGCGGGCGGAGGAAGTTCAGTCAACCTATGTAGTGATATGTTCTGACTCTAGTGCAGTGCTAATGAGTTTAGAATCTTTAAGTTCATTTTGCAGACAAGTTTGACTGTATAAGGTTCTGCTCATCAACAGATGGGTTAGAAAGATAGGGAGTCAAGTAAGATTTACTTGTGTTCCACCTCATATGGGGGTGGAGGGAAACAATGCAGTGGACGAAGCAGACACTTAGTAATGAGAAGGTGGATATGGACGTTCCCATTAGCATGGCAGAGGCGAAAAGCCATATATGGTTAAATGTGTAGGAAGGATGTTAGGAGCAGTGAGAAAGAGAAACCCAGGGCTGACATCTATTCCAAATAAGTAGGAGAGGGGATTACAGCTGGTTGAGGAAGAAAAGAAGAAGCCATCTTTACCAGACTAAGATTAGGACAGTCGATTGAATAAATTACTTATTTGATAGGGAAACATCCAACATGAATTAGTGATTATTGGCCGAAAATTGAAACAGTTGATAGAGTTTGGGCAATATGAGAAGAAAAGAAAAGATGAAAAACTGAGAAAATGGGAAAGGGGAAATAAACAGATGAAGTTTCTGATTTTTGTTTTCTTAATGAACAGGATTTAGTTCTTACCTGTCTCTGAACTACACTCCAGTACTGTAGGTGGCGGCAACGGACCATTAATATGTTTATCCCAATCGCCATAAAACACCAAAGAAGATGAAGAGGCTACGTGATTTAAAGATGGCGGATGCGTGTGCGTGATCTATGATGTGTGTGTACTGGAACTTGTGTTTTCCAACTAATTTAGCTTCGTAAAGAGAATCACGTTCTTAAAAGTGAAGCAAGCTCGCTGATTAAAGAACCGCAAAATATATCTCCATCACATTGCATGGGGAAACAAGTCGATAAATGTTGAGCTTATCTAGCTAGTTAACGTTAGCCAGCTAACGTTAGCTAGCTAGTTGTTTATTTAGACAATGCACTTTGGTGCTGGCTAACTACAGTTTTGACAAGTAAACTAACCTTAGCTGACACATGCGGAGGACGTGGGTCTGTCTGACTTTGAAGTCTGAGAAGCTAGCGAACTAGGAAAAATTCAGTTGTACGTTCGGCTCATCTAGCTAACGACAGGTCATCCAAGTTCAGTCATTGTGAATTTCTCCTTGGAACAAACCAATATAGTTCTCGCTGAACAAGTCGGTTCCCTGCCAGGCTAGTTAGCTGCTTTGACTGCATTTGACTTGTAGCTGTTTGCTAGCAGCTTGTTCATTTATTAGCGTAGTGTTATGTAGTTGGCTAGTTAACGAGATCGTTAGTGAACTCGGAACTACTATTTTGAAAACACGACTATTTATAAATCAGTACAGCTAGCTAGTTAAATAACTGGTGAGGAGTTGGTTATTTATTTTCCACCATGCGCGTTTCATATTAGCTGCTAGCTAATAGTACCCCCAGACTTTGACAGGTCAATTTTGTAAAGGCGCATTACCTAATTTGACGTATCCTACATAAACCACCAGATTATTAGCTGATTTACTTTTAGGTCAACTCAACAGTTAGCCCTACTTGTTGGGGTCACTGTTGTTCAAATAGCAATGGTTGCTTTTTCAGTCATGGGAAGGTTACTGAATTGCGTGTGCTTTGGCAGTACAACTGTCACATTTATTACAGGACGACCTGTTAGCTGTCGTTCTAAAATTCAGATGGGAATCCGTAACATCGTGTCGCATTCTGGAGCTGGGTTTATGCCCGCTAAAGTTGCCGTGGTCACCAAAACTACGAGGTATGAATTTGAACAGCAAAGATATCGCTTCGCGGAGCTCTCCGAAGAAGATCTGAAGCACCTGGTAAGCGTGGTAATCCGTTGTAAAATCGATTATTATGAATATCACAGGATGCAAAAAAAAATTATAAGGATGTCATTAGTTCAATTGTATTCTGTCATTGAACACTGCGGTCAAGCTATCCGCTCAGATTCGTGTACGCGTCTACACTGTGGATATTGGTAGTCCGATAGGCACATGGTCTTATCCACAGAACTGTTTGTGGTCTTATGGCACTTGGTTGGGGATGAGCGATTTCTCGCCCAGACGCCTGATAAAATTTACGGTTCCATCCTTTTGACGTAGCAAGAATGAAACCATTTGACATAGTTTATATATATATATATATATATATATATATATATATATATATAAACTAACTAACTACCAGGCTCGAACACTCAAAATGAACATGTTTTAACGCAGCGATTGAAGAAATGACCAATTAATTAAATTGTGTGACGTTAAGATTTACCCATAATTAGTCCACGCTTTCTCTAGATTTGCAGTGACGAAGGTCCAGACTATGGATACTGTATAAAATGTTTTGCTGTCCCATTTTGGTGGTAGGAATATTGAACGTCATTATAACTGTAAATAGGCAGGCTTGCAGTGCCCTCCAAGTATGGTACCAGGAGTGATTTATTTTAGCGATATGCTTAAAGCCTTTTGATTTGAAATCAAAATATTAATGAGACAAATATACAATCAGCTATTTTTTCAATGGAGGGACTCATCACGAAAACAGCTGTTTCTATGAAATTGGTACAGCAAATGGGCTTCATATTTGGTATGTATGTATTTTGGGCCTTGCTCATCACAAATTATATGAAAGCGAGGACTAGTCATGGAAATTTCATGTGTAATGGAATCTCAAAGATAGGGATGTTATATATGCTCATATAGCTATACTGAAATGAAAGGCATGTCTACAAAATGTTACAGTAAAACATTGTCACATTTGTTATGCATATATTATGGGTCTTGTTTGTTGGAAATTCAGTGAAAGTGTAGACTAAGTTTGAATAAATTTTATGCAATATGCTTTCTAACTTTGTTTTGTCATATGTGCCTAGAGGCATTAAGTGGCAATCTCTGCATTGGCCAGAAGAACATGAAACTTCTCATTTTAACAGGCTTCTTGGCCGGAAATTGTTCTGTCATTTGTCAAATCATCCAGAAATGTGTGGAAACTGATTTGGCATTGAGTTTATTTGAAGCGTGCGATAATCTGAAATTCCACAGTCAGTAACAACGGAAATAAACAATTCCATCTCTCATTTTTATTTTACCGCCTCCCGTTTCCCTCTTTGCATCTCTCCATTTACCTTCCCGTGTCTGCTGCCATAGCTTGCCATGAAAGGCTCCAGTTACAGCGGACTGCTCGAGCGACACAACATCCACACGCGCAGCGTGGAACACATCGTGGACAGCCTGAAGTAAGTTAGCCGTTCGTAACGGACGCGCTCATTTTAAATATGCGAAGCGATGCTTACCGTGCGGGCGAGGTACTTGGTAAGCATGTGAACGTCTTCGTCCATCTGCTGTCCTCAGGAAAGAAGGTGTGGAAGTGCGCGTGATGCGGAGAGGGGAGTACAACGAGGAGACGGTTCGGTGGGCGGACGCCATCATCTCTGCAGGAGGTAACGGCTCCACTTCCTTTCCTTTCCAGACACTAGAGAGGAAGCATCTAGTGCAGGGGTTCTACTAGGGTTCTCTGGTTTTTGTTGTTAGACTACGTTTGATTTATCGGTTAAAGTGTTTTATTACAGCTAACTCGCCTCATCTGCTTTCAGTTCAATTCAGTTCAGTTTTATTTGTATAGCTCTTTTTATAGAGACACTGTCGCAAAGATGATGGGGATGGACATGCTTAGCACCAATGTGCCTCTTCCTGTGATCTGAAAGGGGTTTTACAGGCATATTCATCTGTGAAACGGGGACAGATTTGGGAGTGGGAAGTGAATATTTAATATTAACACACCGTCTTTGTTTGGCAGGTGACGGCACTATGCTGCTTGTGGCCAGTAAAGTGTTTGATAAAGACAAACCTGTTGTGGGGGTCAACACGGATCCTGAGAGGTAAGAAGCTCTTTCACAGTTCAGATCTAGATTTGTGGGGACTTCTGCACCTCGTTAACTTTATCAACACATTTGTCGAGTGAGAAACATATGAGACTATATGGGTCATTAGTTTCATGTAAATATTGTACATGTTTTTGCGTATCTTGGGTGTCTACTCAGCATGTAAATAAAAAATTTCAATGTTCACATTTAATTTTTTATGTTAATTTTGGGAGCACGTAGAACGCTTTTGAGAATAAGAAAGAAATCTGTCCCACCTGGATTTTATGGATTTCTGTGCAATCTGTCAGGTAGAAATATGGTTTTGTGGATCAGTTTTATGCTATTTCTAATTCTGTGACTCCTGGAATTGGGTGGCTTGGCTTATATTGCATAAGATCACATATTGACGTAAAATCAAAAGTTTGGCTTTCGTTGCTTGTTTTTTTAATTTTTATATCTTTTTACTTGGGCTCTGTTGTAGTGTTTTAGTGTGATGATGTTTCCTCTGCCCTCCATTATGTGTGAAGGTCAGAAGGACACCTGTGCCTACCTGTCCGCTACACACATTCCTTCCCCGAAGCACTGCAGAAATTCAGGATGGGAGATTTCAGGTGGGTCACGCTCTTACACTGATTGATGGGATCCCGATTTTAACCATTGGTCCATGGTGGAGTGAGAACACAGCCAAAACAGGGAGACGATTGGTAAGAGCTGGAAAGCATAACGGCATCATGAGTCTCAGGTTGCAAACGGCAATAGTTTACCCTAGATAATTACTGGTTAATTTTTTTGTGACAAAATGCCATTATTTTACTGCTAATTTACTACTTCATTTCAAGCATAAAGGGATTTTTACACTGTAGCTTTTCATGTCTTTTTCCCAAGTCTCTTAAAGATTTCTTGCTGCATCAGTGGGCATTACATTACAGGCATTTTGCAGACGCTCTTTTCCAGAGCGACTTACACAACTTTTTACATAGCATTTACATTGCATCCATTTACACAGCTGGATATATAGACTTCTGAAGCAATGCAGGTTAAGTACCTTGCTCAGGGGTACAACCGCAGTGTCCTACCTACCCGGGAATAGAACCTGAGCCCAGCTCCTTACCCGTTATGCTACCCTGCCTCCAGGTGGCAGTGGCGGCAGCGCATCCGCGTGCACTTGGAGGGGACGGGGATCAACCCCTCCCCGGCAGACCTGCACGAGCAGCAGCTGAGCCTGGAGCAGCACAACACGTTCCACCGCATCATCGCCGGCGACCAGCGAAGTACTAATCCCGCCCCTTCCCCACCCCCGCGCCACCCCACAGGCCCGTGCCGCGAAACCCCGCCGTCTTTCCGTCCGTCTTGTAACAGGCCGCCGAACACTTTAATAACCCCTCCGCTGCGGGGTCATTAAAATGTTCAGCGGCCTGTTGGATGAGGCCGTTTATTAAATATTCTGACCCGAATGTTATCCTTTGGTCTTTGGTAAGCGGGTTTTAAGACCCTTGTCTCATAATTGTTTTCTTTCCCCTGACTGCAAACCACTTCCTGAAGACCTGCTAGAACTGGGCGGCTTTAGTAAAGACGGGCCAAGCTTGGTTAGCTTGGTGCTGTGCGGTTAGCCAGGCTTGGTACTCGGATGGTAGGCCTCACAGGAAAACTGATTTACTTTTGAAGTGCTGCCGAAGGGTCTGAAAGAGTCTAATTATTTTGTAATTCAAGCGGTTTATTAGTGACCAGTTACTGACGCTGCTCAGCAAAGTTGATGAAGTATTGATGTAGACAATTCCCAATTGGCTCTACACTTAATGAATTGGAGCCATGTAGTTATATTGCTGTAAAGATGTGATTGGGATTCACAATTTGCATACTAGTCTACTAAATATTTTTTTGACGAGTGTGTTGTTTACTATGCTTGTTTCCAAGGTCCAGGTGCTGAAAACTACAGCGTCGCCGGCCCCCTCCTGCTCCCGGTTCGAGGGCTGAATGAGATCTTCATTGGGGAGTCTCTGTCCTCCAGGTGCGTTTATGGGCGCCTGACGTCCCTGCGAATCGTTTCTTCGTTTCCGCGTTTTAGCGGCGGGCTCACCCGTCTCGCCCTGCTCGCTTCGCAGGGCGTCGTACTACGAGATCTCCGTGGACGACGGACCGTGGGAGAAGCAGAAGAGCTCCGGGCTGAACGTCTGCACCGGAACCGGATCCAAAGCCTGGTACTTTGAGGCGCCGCGGGCGGCGGCCATTAAGGTGGCGAATCGAGGAGCCGCGGGGAGTGTGTGAGACGTCCGCCCATTCGCTCACCACTCGTGTTTTGTTTTTGTTGTTTTGCGCAGGTCTTACAATATTAACAAGCTGGTCGACCAGGCTGTGGAGGACATCCTGAAGATAGGTACGCTTGGAGTAACTTGTCTGTATTACCCCAGACTGAGGAGGATGAAGGATATTATGACTCATCTGTACATCTCTCTGATACATTAGTACATTATATAAACATTTATATCTTCTCCGTAGGTAAAGCACAAAATGGCCTATCTGTTCCACTGGATAAGGATCTTGTTGAAAAGTGTGAGTATTCTATTGCTCTCCTTTCTTTACATTAGTATTTAGTATCTAACGGTAGCATTTTATTGGTGGAATTTTGCTATCCAAACATACGATTGGTGGATACATGCAATTCATATTCATTGTTTGTGCTAAGCTTCCCGGAATGCATCACGCACATATACATGAGAAGCAGAGGACTCAAGTGACCAATCTTGTCACGCATTTGGACAACGCGTGAATATTAACACGTCTTCTCAAAGCGATAGTCATCCGAGCACTGTCACACTTCTCCTTCGCTTTGCAGTGTAGCCTGTGATCGAGAGCGTGATGCTACGACCAAAATCAAGATACTTAGAAACAGCCACCTTTCTGAAGCACCATTCTATATTATGATAAAGGTGTACCTGCTGGTCATGATCAAAGATCATCTTGCATGAACAAAATACCATGACATCAAATGGATGGCAAAGTAATCCTGATTTTTTCTGATTGATTCCAGTCAGTCTGGTATGAATTTGACTGAATGTTTTGTCAGATGCAAATCTAGGAAACGGATTAAAAACTGATATTTCATACTGTACAGTGCCTGTGTAATCCCTACGATTGCTTTCATTCATGATTGTAAATTTTAATATTTAAGTGTGGTGACATTTGTTCAGGAAATTTTAAATTTTTTTAGTGACCAAGGAGTACAACCAGTCGCTGATCTTTGACCCGGAGGACTGCAGAATGTTCTTCAGCATCCGAGAGCCCATCACCAACAGAGTTTACTCCTGTAGCCTCCAGCGAGGCTTCGCCAGCAAGTGAGTGGGGTCGGCCATTTTGGCTCGCGGCGGAGCCGTGCGCCTCGCGGCCCAGAATTAAATCAGCGGCCCTGCCGCCGTAGGACGGGTTTGACGAGTCCCGCGGCGCGGCGTAATTAGCTTCAGAGCCGCTCTGGGAGGGCGAACAGAGACGGCGGCTCTCCACAGAGGGGCCTCTGGGAGCAGCCGGGGGAGGGAGGATTTGAGATGATGGGTAATTAGTGAAACCTTCACAAAACACAAAACATCAAGACATAAGTAATGATTCAGCTAAATAAATAACACAAAACAAGCGATTTGTAGTATATAAAATAATAGCCTTTTTACTTTCTGTAGATGTCTCACTCTCATATGTTTGCTATGAATGGGTAAAAGGAAATAGGATTTTTGGTTTGTGAATATTTGAGGATTACTACAAAGGCTAATAAACAATAGTCCCTTTTATGGGGTTAAATGGAATAAGCTAACCGCATTGGATGTGTACAGCTGGAGTTGTGATGATGGCAGGAAGACAGATTATCATGTCTCCTGTGGGTGGGGCGGGAGAGGGAATACTTCCATGGACAACGGGGGCCTTTGGGGCAAAAGGTTGTGGACCTAGGGGCAAAAAAATACCGAGGGCAAACAGGTTGAGAACCTATGCAGAAGTACTGGGAGACAACGTATCTAAGCATGGACATGCGTGTTAACGAATGTGTCCTTTGTGTGTGGTGTTTTGTGCGCGTTCTCGTCAGAGTGTGCATACGCTCGAGGTGCTGGGACGCCTGCATGGTGGTGGACGGGGGGACGTCCTTCGAATTCAACGACGGCGCCATAGCGACCATCACCATGAGCGAGGAGGACCAGCTCCGCACCGTGATCCTCACAGACTGACCCCTGACCCCTGACCCCTCAAACAGTTCCAGCCAACCCTGCCACCGGACCATGTCTGGCCAGTACTATGGGATGGGAGAGGAGAGCGCTGGGAGACGCCAGCTAGGACAAGAGAAACAGGACCTGGAGGTCAATTTGGGAAGATAAAGAAAGACCGTGACCAGGGTCTCCTGCTCCACCTCCTCCTCCTCCTCGTTTGGCCAGAGAAGTGATGACCTTATGTTTCTGTGCTGCGATTCATTTTTATTAGCTGTAAACAAAAGGGATTGATCTTTAGACTGTAGGCGATTTAGATTTTCTTGCTTTCGGTGGGCTCAATCAATTGCACTTCCATTTGAAGCAAACGCGTATAGCTTTATGCACCATGCTTGAGTTTGTTTTTATAGCGGCCATTTTGGCACAGCCGATTATGCAGATGGAGTGGAGATGAGTCTGTCGGTACATTTGTTACAGATGCCGCCACGCTGCTTGCATTAGCGCTGGTGGTTGTCATATACTGGATTGTACCAAAACTCCTGTACTTCCGCATCCTCAGGGAGATGGATTAATCTGGTCATTCACCCCCTGAAACCTGAGAAAAAATCCAGCCAGCACTGAACCTAATCAGCATATTGTGGGGACTGGGAAATATCTTTATGGCATGTAATTTGCAGAACTGTAAGTTACATGCATAGATTACATTCATTTGGCAGACACTTTTTGTACAGAGCAACTTGCAATATAAAGTGCTTGTCATCAGTATTTCTATTATAAATACTGAGGCCTGGTTTCAGGTATTAATCTGACTTGCAGCTAAAGGCAGAAGCTTTGGAATCAGCAAGAATCAGACGTGTGACCTGGGAAAGTCTAATTGAGGTACCTCAGGTTATGGATATACAGACTGATTCTGGGGGAGGGCGGGGACAGGGTGGCAGGGGTTTGGAAGAAACGAGAGTTGATTTCTTCGTGACTTGGGCAAGCCCCGCCAAAGCTTTTGGGTGATGCTTATTGACGCAGAGTGCATAAGGCAAGCCTATTCAAACGTAATTCACTGTTACCTTCTTTTATTTGCTTTGTAGCAAGGGGAAAAAATGCAGCCAAACTGCGCCTTTCATGTTACGGCAGATCATGTAGCAGTGTTTTAATGCTGAAAGCCTTTGTATACAGTGTTTGGATATTGAATTAAAAAGCTACCACAGATACCACACATTTCTGGCCTCTGTCCTGTACCTGGCAAGCTATTGTGTAGTAATTATGACCAAGGTCATGTTGTTTTCCTCATGTTGTTTTCTGTAGCCACTAAATTTGGATATGCAGGTCAAATTAAACTCCACAAAGTAATCATCGTCCGATAAAGATCTGAATATTGACACTTAAATTGTGAATGGGGAAACTTAAGAATGGACACGTCCTTTGTTGAGCTGAATAGTAACTGACAATTTTGCCGTTGACCACACTCACAATGTCATGGCAGACGTCACAAGATATTTGTAGGCCCTTATGATAAGATGTACTTTGTTACACACGTGATCATTTTATATTTCAAGAGTAAATACTGCACCAACGTTAAGGAAACTGATCAGATGTTTTCTAAACTCACTTCCAAGCTGTACAGTAGGGACATATCTTGAGACACTCACCTGGGAGGAGCACTTACTCTAACAGCAATAGGCAAGCAAGGGATGCTGGTCCAATTCTCAGGGCAGAAGTGAGGCATTGACATGCTTCTCATAATTCAACCACTTCCTCACTGTCTCTCATACTTCAAGCTCCGCCTCCACCTTTGTCCCACCTTCTCTGAGTTGATGCGATTGGTTAGAAAATATCAGATACTCCCTGAAAAGCAGGTGGGTGCGTTGGTCTTAGACTGCTTTCCCCAGGCATATACTGGGGAGGATTAAGTTGGGTAGGTGAGACTAGTGCACATTAGTACATTTGGTACATTAAAGCCAATAAGGTGTAAGATCACGTGATTAGAATGTTCTTAACTGAACATTCTAATGCTGATGTAAAAGTCAATACTGGCTACTCTTCAAAGGGCTAGCTGTAACAAAACAAGGAAATAAAGTTTGCATACTAGTGTGCTCACCTTAAGGATCTGACAATTCTTTTCTCATTTGTTCAAATTCACTCAACATCTCTGATCAATAACCAGACCCCAGTTATTCCAATGCAACACAAGAAATGCTTTAAAAAAGAACATTTATTGCTGTCACATAGCAATTTCAACATTTTTACACTTTCAAACCTACTATTCACAGCATTATTTCCAAGATGGATTTACAAAATGATACAAACTTGTTTTCATGTTAAAAATTGCAACTTATTCAGACTTCATTAGGTTTGGAAAGTAAACTTAACTAGCTGAATAAAAAAGTTTTTTAATGCCTTTATTAGCCTATTATGTATATACATTACTTGATTTGTGAGAACAATTCCCTTTTAGCTAATTTTATCATTTTAAAATGCCACTTAAACCTGCCAAAAAAACGGTTAAAATACTAGTAAAACAGCCCAATTTAATAGTTTTTTAAAAAAGGAACTTGTGATGCCTTTTATAATTCAAGGCAATCATAAGGCTAAACTTTGATCAGAAATCAGACCACAGTATCATCCAGTCTTTTTAACTGTTGGCTAAAACCACAGCCATTGGTGTGCCAGTGATTCACGGACTTGAATACCAATTTCCGATTGGACGTACTGGGCGGCGAGTCAACATACAAAACAACACACTGCACCCACGCCAATTAAGGGCTCCAGAAGGAAGGAAAACTTTCATTATCGCGTACTTTAGCAGATGCTCTTATCAAGTATGACTTGGAGTGCAAACTAGCTAGTTAGCTAGCTCAGTGAGCCAACTTTACTCATCCTGTTACCTGATTATGATAGGGAAGATGTTTTATTGTTAAGTGACCTCAGGATCCATGCTGGGCTATGTCCAATTCACCTGATTGTCCGGGCCTGAATTTTTGGCTGAGAAAAACCTGAAAATTTTGTCACAATCACATCTGAAGGAACAAAAACAGGATGTTTATGTCGTTGGGTAACATGCCAATATAAAAAAGTTGCAGTACAACTTCAAGTATACCCTGTATATAAAATTTGCATGAAAACAAATCTGTCTTTGGAATGTTGTATTAGCAAGATGCTAATGAACCCAAAAGGAATGCTAATGAACCCAAAAGTAATGCTAATGAACCCAAAAGTAATGCTAATGAACCCAAACTAATGCTAATGAACCTAAAAGTGGTCGTCAGAGCCTCGATAAACAGGCCAAACAGCATTCTGTTCTAGGGAAGAAATGGCACAACAATGTTAAAACTTTGTGGCTCGTGGCCAATGCTAACATTTAAAACACATCAGACTGACACGAACGAAAACAAAGTGAACGGAACTGAAAAAATATAACACTTTGAAACGAATCTCCGCCGTCGTTTCCGCTGACCTGGCCGTTTGACGGACTGTTCCTCGAAGGCTAGGGCCTGTAGACCAGCCGGCAGGGCGTCCCCCACATGGTGCGGTCCCTCTGGCCGGCGGGGGTGGGCCGGGCCACGCTGGAGAAGCAGCGGGTGTTGATCTGCACGTGCGGCAGGCCCTCGCTCAGGACGGGCATGTAGCTGCCTGGCACCAGGCCGAACACCTCCAGGGTCTTCAGCTCCGGAAGCTTCTCCAGACACCTTGGCCAGAGGAAGAGAAAACCACATTCAGCTCTCGAACAGAACACAAAATGCATACATTAAAATAATGAATACAGACAGAAAAAAACTGCCAGACTCAGAGCATAAATGATATTACAGATTTTTCCAAAGCTTACTGTAATAAATAAAACTACATATATATATATATATAACAAATAAAAAATCTAACTCATTATAACTCAAACAGACAAATAGTCAAGATAGCGACTTTAATATCCATATAAACCTGCATCTCATTTGGCACATGAAAGCCCCCTTCAACCATTTGACGTGAGGTCTAGGAAATAACATGTCCTTGCATAGAAGAAATATAGCTATGTGCTAATTCAGCAAACACGTAGCGTCGTTCGATATTAACATTCAGGCTTTACGTACGGACGCGCCCGCGAGTGGGGGAGGAGCACGAGGAGAAAGGGCGGTTTAACTCACGTCAGCGCGGCCGGCTGGATCTGGTAGCAGCGGCTCAGGGCCAGGTCCTTCAGGGAGGAGAGCTGCCGCAGGACGGGGAAGCTGTCTGCCGTCACCTGAACGCTGTCGCTGCGGGGACAGGAGTATCAAAACCAGGCGCGTTCACTCTAGAGTATCTATTCGGCCAATAAAATTACCTGCGTTTGGGCAGAAACCAGGAAGTGGGTGGAGCATACGCAGGAAGTTGTATAAACATGAGAAAATGCCGGTTGTTTAAAATTACCTGCGTTTGGGCAGGAACCAGGAAGTGGGTGGAGCATACGCAGGAAGTTGTATGAACGTGAGAAAATACCGGTTGTTTACTAGTGCGGTGTACATTTAGGCCAGAAAACTGGCATTTTTCTGTTGTTTATAGAACATCCAGCAACTGGAGTTTGCGTCTTTCTATCCAAATGCAGGTAGTTTTGTTGCATGAACTGAAGCGGGTACTGCACATCCCTGCCCACAGAGGCCTCCTCGAGATTTGTATTGCGCGATTCCTCACCTTAAATCTAGATGTGTGAGGTCCGGACATCGTGCCACCAGTGCTTTCAGGTCTGATGGAAGAGGAGAGAACAGCCATTTTACACTTCAGTGCGACGACAAATGACAAACTGTGAGACCTCTGAAAGACAGTCGCGTTCACACTCGCCTTCCATTGTGAAATTCTGTCTGTAGCCGCTGATGTTCAGCTGGGTAACACTGGAGGGAATATTTTCAACAACGGCCTTCACGTGACTGCTGTCGAAGTCACACCAAGACACGTTGAGCTCCTCCAGCCTACACAAAGGAGAAAAAAATCGACAATGTTCCACAAAAAAAACAAATCTATATCATATTTATTGAGCCTAATACATCGCCATAATATCCATAATATTACCCATAGCCATTTGCAGATTACAGAAGTTCAACGTCCACCTTCAAACCAGTTTTAAAACCAATAGTTTCTATTGGTTTCAAAACCGATATCTTTACAACATATGTGAATGGAGTTAAATCAATGTCAAGTTATCATCATTAATCCCAAAATCATAATGCTCTCCTATCAGCATGATCCGTATTCTTGGTTTTGAAAAACCTAAATGACTACATCAAATCCAAATTAATTCCAAAATCCCAAAAACTTCTTTAAAAAAACCAGGCCCCGAGCTCACCTCCTGCAGCACTGGAGCATGTCCCGGACGGACTGGGGCGATACTCCTGAGCAGCCGCACAGATTGAGCCTCGCCAGCTCGGCATTCTGGGACAGCGATCTGCAAGAGCGACCCCGCGATGAGAAAGATGCGCCGGGGGGTGACGGACAGGTTAGACCGCTGATATTCAGTTCTCCGCACGACAATTGCATGAGCTAGGCAGGACATATCTCATTTAGTTTTTTTTATTTTTTATTTAAAAAGCTTAAATAGTCACTTACTGCATGATACTGTCTGACAGCACCAGCCCCTCCAGGCTGAGGTCCCGTAGCTGCTGGCAACGGGACAGGATGTCTTCTAAAACCGGGGTGCTGACGATGCAGCTCGACAGGTCCATGTGCTGGACGCGCAGGCGCCTGCGCAGAGCGAGGAGGCGCTCCCGTTACAAACCAGCACACAGACAAACGCGCGGACGCGCTACGACCGCACGGCGACACCACTCACCGCGCGTTCGCCAAGGCGGGCTCCCCGATGCAGGCCCGGGGGCAGCGGAGCCCCACCGCGCCGGCCGGGAGCACCTGCCGCAGCGCCGCGTCCACCTGGGCCTTCCCCGCCAGGTCCACGCTGTGCCACAGCGACTCGTCGAACCTGGGAGACAAGCCGGCACAGCCGTTACCGCGCCACGTATGGCGAACCCGCACAGACCCAGCGGGGTGCTTCACAAAGCTGGACCAGCAAAGGCAGGCTTAGTTCCAGCCCTAAATGATAATACCCCTGGGTCTTATTCCGTTTCATAATACCTCTTTAAGATTAATACGGTTGCGCTTGTGCCAACTGAAACCATGTGCCTGTATCAGGAAGCAGGATTACTTAGTTAGCTGGATAACTGCGCCGAGCGAAACCCGGAATCCTCCCAAAATCTGGAACACGGACTGAGGCAAAAAAAGAGGGGTTCCGGGTTTTACTTGCTGAGCTATCCTGCTAACTCAGTAATCCTGCTTCCTGATACAGGCCCCAGCTTGTTCATGACTAATGTGTGTGCAGGTATGTGATTTTTAATAATGGTAAGAATAGGAGATTGGGAGATCCAAATGAACTCCGGGAATGGCCATCCTGTCGCGGGACGCCTGGGGATTAAATACGTTCATTAAGGCAAGCTCACGCCAAACGGTGCCACCGCTTGCAGACTCGAGACGTCGCCAAGAGGTCCTGGAGCGGGAGGCACGCCAGGATCCCCAGCAGAAGCTCATCAGGGAGACTGTCCCAGGACAGTCCTGTGAGGAGGACAGAGGACATGGTCAGTTACACTAAACAATGCTCACACACTTTGAATTTAGCACAAGTATCTTAGTAGAACGCTACTTACCAACCCACCAAGTTACAGTTAAAAGTTAGATAGCTAATTACAGCTATTGGGGCAATAGCACCTTTCTGGTACTCTACACCATTATGAACACAGGGTGCACTGCCCTGTACAAGAACTTATCATTAGAATATGAAGTCCCCCCACCACTACTTTTACCAAGAAACTGTAAATTGTACCATTATCATAAAGTAAAAGAAAAATTATTGCTTATTAAAACAACACAAAAGGACTACTGATGCATTTAATATTCCTATCCAATAACATGTTTAAAATATCCATGTGCCATAACCTAAAGTTAGGCTGATATGTTTAGATGGAACAGAAGGTTAAAATTACACCCAACATGGGACCCACTTTACCTCCCACAACCCCAATTTCACACACACAAAATTACACACACGCACAACTAAACACACGTGCACACAACACATGACTACACACATACGCACAGCTATACACATGTACAACTACACACGTACGCAGACACACACAGACTACACGTACAGATACTCACACAAAACTACACACACACACACACACACACACACACGCACACCTGCACAACTACACGCACACACAGTTACACACACACACGCACGCACACACAGCCCCCACTCACCTGTGGACTCCCTCCGTCTCCGTGGCCTCTTGGCCAGGACAAACTGCACCTCATTCTCCTTGCCCTTGGCGGTGACGCAGGGGTGTTTGTGAAGGGGGGAGCAGTGCTGGATCAGACCCTGAGGGGTGTTCTCATTGTCGACGCTCTCCTGAAAGGAGGCCCTCTTCTTCAAGTTTCTTTTTTGCGACAGGGTCAACATGGAGTCTTCCTGATTTTCAGACAGATGGGTCAGCTTCTGAAGGGGCCTATTTCAAACAATAAACACATAAAGTCAAGAGCCTAATTCTCACTCTCTCTCACGCAATTCAAAATTTCATTTAATATGAAAACAATATACAAATATGTCTGTCTGAAAACTTCTCAAATTGTACTGAACAGGAAAAGAGGGTATTCGTGTATTTGTCAGGGACCATATAGAATGCTTAACCTAAATGTTACTGCGTGATAAATATTATACCAGCATGAACCAAGGCTAATTTTCATCAGCAGTCCCTGGGCACGTTACAATCGACACGACACGACAGTACAAATGCAGATGGACATACAAAACAACAATATCAACAACACGCAATACGTTTTTCAAACTTATATTACAAATTGGCGTAAAATTCAGTTTAGGAGCAAAATTAAACATTAAACATTTAGAGTACCAACTGTTACAGCTCTTGATTTCTGTAGGAAGAGAATTCCAGCTGCTTTTCCTTTACAGAGAAAGCTGACTGACCAAATTTTGTGAGACGTAAGGGCACGGTATAATCACCCCTTGTTGTGGCTCCGATTAATCTGGTGGCGCAATCTAACCAGCATTTCAGTACCTGAAACTTTCTAATCCGGTACTAACTTGCAGAATGCACACAAGACAGTTTCTGATGTTCTGATGTGTAAAGCTAGCTAGACACTGGGTTTGACCATTGTTGGTAATTGATGGTGATGATAAACTAGCGAGGGAACTAATTTACCGCCTTGAATAAGTTGCCTTAAATCACTAAGTTAGCAAACGTTAGCTATCGTTACTGTCCTGTTGTTAACATGCTCATGAGCAAGCCTGTTGGCTATCATTACATATAATAAAGTAAACTAATTATCTAACTTGAGTATTTTTGAGATAAATAATTCAGTTGAATGTTTTTCCAAAACCAGTTGACGATTGCGCTTTGCCATTAAATAACAAGCCACCAAACTCAGATTGTTTTCAGTTATTTCTGAACTACAGTTAGCTAACGTTAGATAGCGAATTTTAGCAACATTTAGTTCTACCAGTGTTCATGCCAAGCAATATGTGTTACCAACGCAAACTAGATACCTACCTCTCACCGGGCAATCCCAGATATTTTCTAAATTTAAAACGCTTAAACAAGTTTGTATTTAGCTAATGCACAAAATCCAAATCCTGGTCGCCCGCCTTTCCTCTTGAAGCCGGTTTTATTGGATTTTTTCTATAGGCTAGCTGGAGTAGAGGGCGCGTTTTTGTTTAAGCGACGAACAGCATGACCAGAAAACTCATGAGCACGAGTAATAAATGGAAACTTCCGGTTTGAGCTTTTCCAAATTAAAAGTTCATGTAAGCGCAGCTCGTGCAATTTTCTGTGCATGTTTTTGGCAATTCTCCATCCTTCAAAGAAACATGATTTTTGTAATACATTTTAAATAAAAAAAAATTTTATTTGTACGATTTCTGCATTTTTTCCACATTGAACAATTGAAAAGGTTAAATAAATGTCGGAAATTGACTTTACTCATTATTTTACAATGTAGAACATTATAAATACAACTAACGTACATGTTACACTAAAAAGTACAATTTATGCATGTAGTTAATCAATGAGGCAGTGCAGCAGTGTTACAAATCACAAATGATTATATAGGAGTTTGTTTCATAAATTAATTTTCCTAACCTTCGTTAAACTGAGAAATTAATAAGTATCAGAATAATATATATCAGAATGTAATAGAGCGAGGCTGCTAGTTTCAAAGAACTTTTAGACTCTTTCTCGCGCTTATTATTTTGATAGAATTTTACCGGAAGTTTGTACCGAAAACTATCTACCAGGACGCAAGCTGTTGCAAACTTCATCAAAGATGGTGGTGGAAATCACAAGATTAATGTGTTATAATGCAAGTTGACGAAAATGAAGTTGCGGTCTTATTGTTGTCCGTTTGCGAATTCAGGGGATAATTTGAAGTCTTTATATGAATATTTACATAAATATTCAAGAACCGTGCTGGTTGAGATTAGGTTTTAGATTATATAATGGCGTTTCAAGTGGCAGAAATAGAGACGTGACATTATTGTTAATCATTATTAACTAGTATTATTCAGAATTTGTGTTATTTCATGAATAACTCACATCAGGAAATTATGTAATTTAAATAAAATTCTGTTCTTATCACCATGAATTCTGCAGTAAAATAAAAGTGCATCTGACTCTTATGTAATGTATGAATGTTTCACTATAACGAATAGAAGAAACAATTAGCCTATTTAAACTGAGGCAGGATTTTATTCTTAAAATTTTGGGGGAAAATTAATAACTCGCTCATTTCACTTACAATTTAATCAGAAAAACAGTCGATAAGATGAGTCCTCTTTAGTCACAGATGTAGGCCTACATCATCCAGCAGGTTGCCAAATCAAGAGCCACTCAAACAGATGGTAAGAAATAATGAAAATAGAATTTGAGCTACCAGCAAGAATTAGAACAGTGAGATCTGCTAGGGCAGGCAAGAGATGTTTCTGACCCCTGAACGTTATGATTGGCGTGTCAACTGCAATGCAATGGGTTTTGAAGGGCACATGAAACCTATTGCATGAGACTGTATCCCAGAGGACAGCAATCAGTAGGCTACAGGCATGTGCAATGTTGTTCTAATGCACCTGCAGATAGTTGCCTTAAAGACAGCTGGTGAATTGAAGTGTCAGAGATAAATATGTGTAGTATATAAGTATTTGATCAGATAACGTTGTTTGGGTCTGAAATATACCTCACATTATTTATCCAGTTTTATATATTTGTTATTTAAAGAGTAATTGTACAGTTTGTGTTACTGTAGATGTAAACACACGCAGTGTATACGTCTGAGAAATCAATAATATTCATAGCCACTTAGCCAGGGTTTTACGTTTTAGTATTTCATAGTCACCACAGAGATATGAAAGAAATGTATATAATTGGAACAAAATGTGTATGCATTGAAATCACATTTTTAACCATGGCATGTGGCAGAAAATGAAATAGATCTAAAAAAATAAATAAATAAATAAATAAATGTAAAAAAAACTTTGTATTTATAACTTCGTCTGAACGAAACGTAACGAAACAATGAATCTGTGGCCTTCACTCACAGACGAACGACGTTTTGAGTTACCCCCTCTAGTGTTTTCCACCAGCACTTCGCCAGTCAAAGACGGCGAGGGGAAGCAGAGAAGTGCAAGCTCCGGGTTCATCTTCATGAGAAAGTAGACGGGAGAGTGAGCCCCGGGTTTACCTAAAAGCGGCATCGTTTTGTGTGTTCCGTGATCGGGAGCCCGAGGAGTGGGCTGTATCAGCGCTTGTAGGATGTCCCGACATGAAGGTAAGGTTACGCGAAGATTAACTGATATCTGTGACCAGAAAGGGTGCTAAGTCGGTAGCTGGCCAGCTCTGTACCCGAGCGTTGCCATGTTTTATATCGAAATACATTGGATGAGGCTCATGATGGCGGCGGCCATGAAATTTGCCACCTTTTCCCAGCCCTTCTTTGCTGGCTGAAAGGAGGTATATACCTAATGTTGCGTATGAACTACTAGGCTAACTAACCCCCTATTTCGCTGAACCCCGGCTGTCAAATTGGTGCAAGCCCTAATTCAATTACGTTAACCTTCGGGAATGGCCTCGGACGGCATAGCTCTATTCGGCTACCATAGATAGCTAGCTAACTAGCAAGCCAGTTGGCTAGCTGGTAGGACAGGGACATTGGACAGGCGCCCCAGAACTTCTGTCTTTCGGAAGAAGAAAGCTCCCGCTTTCGAGTTGTTGTTTGTATTTATTTGTCGATGTTCCGAGCTCCCTCAAGATACGGCCATTGGGGTGAATGCACTGTCATCAAAGTGGCCGTGACAAGGATGAGGCCTTAGAGGCCTACTTTCAAAACAGCCATTGGCAACCTAGCTAACATGCCCCAATACTGGCTGTACCAGTAGGTAACTAGCTAGCTAACTAAAAAGGAAGTATGTTGCTAACGTTAGTTAGCTAGCTAGCTATCTCAGCGACTAGTAAGCCTTGAATGTTTAACTTGGCTTTATGTGTTATTCTCAAAATGGATATCTAATTTACAAGAAACCAACCATAACTTCCCTGCGAAGATTCCTAGATAGCTGGCTAGGTTGTTTTTTCGTAGCCTAACGTTAGACGCTTGAAAATTTACCTAACTTGGCAAACATTAGCTGGTATAATATAGATAGCCATTGCTAGTTGTTGCTATCTTGTTGTTTCATGATCAAACAGATGTTCTTCTCCGGGAATATGCCTTCATGTCGCGTTTGAAAGTAGTCTAACAGTTTATGCGTTATTTAGGTAAGTTAGCTAGTATTTGTGTATTGCGTAGCCAGTTGGTTCGTTACCTATTTTGCTCGCTCGTTTAGTCATTCATAGGAGTAACGTTGGCTAGCTGCATTTGGTGGTAGTACATATACGGCCAGCTGACAGACGGGGAGTGATCAAGCAAGTGTGTACTAATGTTATCGACACATTATTGTTCGTCTATTGAATGGTTGTACAGTTCTGCAACCTGAAGCTAAACTTGTTCCATTTAAACAAGAAAAAATGCTTTTTTAACCGATTTTGTGAAATCCTACTCTTTTAAATTCAGCGTGCAAGATTTTTGTACAAAGAAATACAACGTATTCTATAACACACATTTTATTTTACCAACCACAAGAATTCGTGTTTAGAGCATGCCTTTCAGTCTATCTAGCCTTGTCAACTCAACGGCATTTGTCAGAGAGAAGGGGTTTCCCACAGTACACAGGCGTGTTGCCTAGGAGAAAATAAACACATTCATTCCACACATTGATAGACACTCGTGACAGGAGTGCTCAGGTCGATAACAGTACTGTATTATACTTTTTGTAGATTATACAAGTTTCAGAAATGAACATATACACATAATTTGGGAGTAATTTGGGACTGTGTGGATGTGGTCAGAAGTACTGGACTCTGGACCCAAGGGTTATGGATTAGTGTGTGGAGTAGTGGTCAGAGTGCTGGATTCTGGATCTGAGGGTTACCCCATTGGGTCAAAAGGGCTTGAGGAATATGTAGGGGAAAATGGCTTTCGTTGTGCTCATTGGATAAAAGCGCCTGCCAAATAAATGTAATGTAATGTAAAGGAATGCTCATTCTGTTTTTCTGCACGTCAGTCAAATTGAACACTTCACTAGTTGCAGTTGCACTGGACAACTTGTGGTGGTAGTTGGGTTAGTGTGTGTAGTAGTGAGCAGTGTTTTGGACCTGTGGATTAGAATGACAATTACAATATCCTATTGCATTGTATAATTATTATTACAAGTCAGTCACCTTATCAACTTTGCATCCTGGAGTCTGTGGAAAGAAAGGATGGATTTGCTTAGGTTATGGGGTGTTTCACTACGCTGACGAGACGAGGCTTCATTTAACTATTTTATCCCCCATGGAAAAGTGATGCGCAAAATCATAGTTCATTAACGCAATTAATTGGTGGACAGTTGTTGTTGGAAATATCCTGTGTTTGGTTTCCCACACTGAGATAACACTGTGTCTTTAAGGCTCATCTGTTCTGGCAGTGCCTCAGCTGCAGTTAGGTAATGTACACACTGTATGCCCATAAGTGAAGCCAAGCCGGAACGTGCACTGAAATGGCAGTTGGTGAGGCGGTACGCACCTGAAGTGAGCGTGCTCCGGACCCGGTAAAGCACAAACATTGCTGTACTGACACCTGCTGTTTGATCTCTCAAATGTCTTCATTCTCCGGGCTCGAAATAAGGGCTTGTTGTGGGCATTGTAAGATAATGTGCGCAACACTGAGACAGCATATTGTGACTGCTAATGAAAAAGCACCCGTTAAGCTTAATGTGAATTGAGTTTTCCCAAAGCCATTATTGCCCTTGTCGTTCAAAGTTTTGGTTGTTAATGGGATGGCTTAACCCTTCAAGGGAAAGCAGCCGTCTTGTTTCTGATGGTTTAACTACTTTTACTAAATTGGAGGGATCATTGGATGTGAATAAAGAGACGCTAGCCAGTGAGACAAAATTGAATTTCCAGTGGATCTGATTTGCATATAGATTATTATTACTACTACTGCTACTACTGCTACTACTACCACTGCTACTACTACTACCACCGCTGCTGCTGCTACTACTACTACTAAATGGTAAATGGACTGCATTTATATAGCGCTTTTATCCAAAGTGCTTTACAATTGATGCCTCTCATTCGCCAGAGCAGTTGGGGGTTAGGTGCCTTGCTCAAGGACACTTCGACACACCCAGGGCGGGGTTTGAACCGGCAACCCTCCGACTGCCAGACAATCGGTCTTACCTCCTGAGCTATGTCGCCCCATACTACTACTACTACCACTGGTACTACTACTACTACTACTACTACTACTGCTACTACTACTGCTACTACTATTACTGTGACGACTACTACTACTACCGCTGCTACTGCTGCTACTACTACTGCTACTACTGAAATTACAAACTAAAATCCAACATTATCAGACTTCTCAGTCCAGGATCTGTTCATCTTGTATTCCTCTGTTTTGTGTAACATCCTTTGTTTATAGGTGGAACTTATTCAAATGTTTTGCATTAGGAACAAAGAGGGCTGTGTTTACCGGATCAAATTTCACAACGGCAGAAAACCTGTGGTCATTAGGTGCCCAGAGCTGGATGTTCACAGGGCATTGGCAGACAGCATCAAAAGAGTTTTTTTTTGTGTGAAAGTTTCTGTACAGTTGAGATGGAAGTGCAAAATAACCACCTTGGTAACACCAATCCAGCGCGTCACATCGGTGTGAAAAGGGGAGTGGCTCAAACGTACAGTTCTCTCCCTCCAGAACTGTGATATTCTCGTTCAGCCTCTGGCAGTGTTGATTGGCTATCCTGTAGATTGAAATGTAATTGGCCACTGTGTTTCCCAGGCTTGGGTGACTGTCGTTCTGCAAGATCCTCCCTCTGTCCCTTATCCCATGACAGTCAGCCTCCTGGCCAATGGGTTTCCAGTCTGAAGTCTGCTATCTCCATGCTCCAGTTGCACAGTTGTCCTGCAGGATCCTGACAAGAATCAACAGCTGGCTGGACGCGTTTGTGACAGTGTGCCCGCTTAGCGTGTGACTTCCAGAATTGATGGAGGACATCGCAAGGATGAGACTGGCTTGCATTTCCGATCGGCCATTCTAAATTTTGGAAGAAAAGGAAAATGGAGAATTAAAGGTTGTTTAAATGTGTAATTACGGTTAAAAAAACAAACATTTTTAACTCAAATGGTCTTACAGTGCTATGAAGTTACCCAACCAGTTCGCACTCTAAAAAGGCATATTCTGACAGGGTTTCCATCCTGCTCGAAAATCATGTAAAATTTTTGCACAGTCAAATATTCCACTACCCTCGAAGTCTGGGAAATTCCCCAAACAGGAACAAAAAACCTGTTCTGGTGGAATCTATTCTCCAGCTTTTGTTCTCATTCTATTAAGTAACTTTGAGGAAAAATAGTCTTTATTAGCTTTCTTTTAGCTTTTTAGCTGAATGTTTAAGCCCATGTGGCACTTCCGATGTCCTGTAGTTCTCTACAGTATAAACTTGGACTAACTTTCAATAAAAAAATCTCTTTTGATGCCGTCTGCCGATGTCCTGTGAACATGTATGCCTCAGTTATGAACTGTCCGGTGAGCCGAATCGGTGTAAAACCGTGAATATCAAATATTCTCCTCGTTTTTATCGCTCATGCAAAAGGGGTAGCATTAAATGGACATGAGTCACGCCTTCCTCTGATTAAACACCGGGAACGCTATCAAAACGGGCAAAACGGAGAACCTCTCGGCCCTACTGCTAAAGAATACAGTGTAGGAAAATCGACAGCGTTTGGTGTAAGGAAGGGCCAGAGCAAGCTCCGTTTGCAGAAGCCAAGGCGGGTCACCGCAAAAGGGGGCGTGTCCTTCGGAAAGCCTTCCCGCTTGCTCGATCAGTTGTCATTAGCAAAGAGGTACGCGTGCAGTTTAATTTGGACGTCATTTTCAAACGTACGAACATTGTGGAGCCCAAATCCCTAACCTTCCTCATGTCCGAGGTGCTGCTGCATGCAGGCTGTTTCCTGTAAAGCTACGCTAACGCGAAGCGAGGTCTGTTTAAAAGCTCCCGCGCACCCGGGATTGCGGCCAGGGCGTGGCCGTGCTCTGCGCTAACGGGTCTTCCCCTCTGCTTCCCCGCTAGGTGTCAGCTGTGACGCGTGTTTGAAAGGAAACTTCAGAGGGCGCCGATACAAGTGTTTAATCTGCTACGACTACGACCTGTGCGCTTCGTGCTACGAGAGCGGAGCCACCACCACCAGACACACGACAGAGCACCCCATGCAGTGTATATTAACCAGGGTAGATTTCGGTAAGTACCCCCATGCAGTGTATATTAACCAGGGTAGATTTCGGTAAGTACCCCCCCATGCAGTGTATATTAACCAGGGTAGATTTCGGTAAGTACCCCCCATGCAGTGTATATTAACCAGGGTAGATTTCGGTAAGTACCCCCCCATGCAGTGTATATTAATCAGGGTAGATTTCGGTAAGTTTCCCCCCATGCATTGTGGTTGATGTCGCTCCCACCTGCATACTTTAAGTGCTTCTACTGGATTTCCCATTCAAGGTTAGCATTATTTTAAGGTTGTTTATCAGGGCTGATTGACTGTGGTTAAGGTTAAGAATCATTTGTAGTATTGGCGTAAATGCATTAGAATGTTTAAGTCCCATTTGTGATCCTAATATTCAGATCGCCAGCACTGGGTTAACTCAGGAGCTGGGCTGTTTTGTGCACCTGCCGGTGTACGGTAGGGTGGAAATTGGAGGAGAAAGCAGATGGGAGGGGCTGCACCATGGTGCGTTGCTAGGAGACTAGAAAGGCTAAAGGGTTGAGTTGCTGGTGCCTCAGCGCGGTTTAACTGTTTTTCTTTTTTTTGTTTCTTTGTTCCTTTGTTTTTCAGTCAAAATAAAAGCGGATGTGATAACACTAGTTAATGGTCTCCTAACTACTAGGCATTTACCATGTAAATGTTTGGTAACAGTGAGAAAATACCGGGTATGTGTTACGAAAAAGTAACTACAGGTTAATTGCACTGTAACCTCTTATCTGTTATTTACAAAAATGAATTTGTTGCAGTGATATAGACTCCACAAACCATGCAAGTAGTGGAACTACCATTTCGGTTCAAAGTAATAGGCCTAATTGTAATCGTCTAGCAACTAGGTTCATTTTACTAGGGATTGATCATGTAAATATTGTGTCGTAACAATAGGAAATTACCAGGTTGATTGCATGGGATTGTTATTGTTTCACCAATATCTAATAGACGGTGACTTTACGACGTCTTGCCAAAGATTTAGGCAAGTGAAACACTGAAATGGCTGAGAAAGTACCTGGTTTTTCTGTTGTGGGCGGAAGTGTCTGTATTTCAGTGTGTGTTTAAAACCCTTGCCCGGGGAGTGAAGTGGTGCTCTGCTCCCCCCCCCCCCCCGCAGACCTGTACTACGGCGGCGAGGCATTCTCAGTCGAGCAGCCGCAGTCCTTCACGTGTCCGTACTGCGGGAAGATGGGCTACACGGAAACGTCTCTACAGGAACACGTCACCTCGGAGCACGCCGAGACCTCCACGGAGGTGGTGAGTACCTCCCGGGCCAATCAGGGGCCAGTTTGTTAAGCCGTCTGAGGCCTCTGGCCTACCAAGCATCTGAATATAGCAGCCTTGTTCATTGTGTGGTAGTCCAGATGTAAGTGATGTATATTGGTTATAGGTTATATGTAGGCTGATATATTTAGGTTGCAAACTTAATTTCTTTTCTGTGAATTTAGACAGCTGTACATGTGAAAATTCAGGTTCCGCTGTCCCATCAAAATACTGATCAGTGGGTTTAGCCGTCAGGACCCCCCACTTACTAATTCTCCCTACAGAACTGACTAATAATCTGACGATCAGATTTCAAGCTAATCCTGGACAATCAACTCTGCTTTGAAGCATCGCGGCTAAGAGTTCAGGGGAAAGTAATATTAGCTCCAGGCATCCAGATGACCAATCGTCCAGTCTCGAGTGTCCCGCGAGTCATCTAGGGGCCCGTTTTTTTTTGTTGTTGTTGTTTTTGGGGCCAGCAATGGGCCCCGTGTTCCCTCTTCTTCCAAACCGGCTACGGCCCGATGCGCGAGATACGGTCTTAGCCCCGGTTCAGCCGCGCTCGCTACCCAGAAGGCTTTGGGCTGCGCGTTTGGCCTGCTCTCTCTGAGATCACGCCGCGGCTGGAAACGTAAACTCTTCAAGCGCGCCGTGCCTCAAACACACCGATAACGGCTCAAGGCAAACGCCTTGCAAGTTTGCTTTGTGGGTATTAAACGTATTGAGTTCTCCCAAGCCTCCACCCCCATTTCAAATGGTAGAATTTCGCTACAGCTTTCCAGTTGAAAACGATGTTCCAGCGACCCGCGCCACTGAACGTTTTACAAAGCGAGCTCATTCGCTGCGGCCGATCGCGTAATGGAGGCAGCCGATGCCGTGGTTACTTAAAAACTCCGGCTCTCCGTTAACGATGCTTAATTTCATTCATTAGCCTGACGTTGCGCAATCGGGCTAGGCTGATTGATCATAATGTAAGGAGGAATTATCAGGATATGGATAATCTAATGTTCCTTTAATATTCCTTTCGCATCTCCCTTCCACTCGTTCAGCGGTTGACAGGAAAACAAGTAGCCGCGATTAAGCCATCGCATCCATTCCGAATAAGAAGCCTGGAGGATTCAGTTTCTTTGGTCCTGCTCTAGGGAAGCGTCATTTATCCACGTTTTTACTGATGTACGTAGCATACTGCTACGCCTGTTTGTAACCTTGCGCAGTCAGTGCAGCGGGTCAGTTTGTCTGGCTCCGACATCGTTGCTGCGTCCTGGGGCGGAGACGTGCTTTGAGATCCCCCGTCTGAAGTTTCCTGGGGTGGTGGCGTGTGATATCTCAGTCTGATTTTAATCTCAGCGCTGGGTTTAAAGTACAGTACAGAGTGTGGAGCTGAGTGTCGTACGGGTGCGTTTTGTTGCCCGTAGCGCAATGGTTTGAGTTTTTCTCGCTCGCTGGTCGGGGGGGAGATGAGAGTGTGCTCCTGTGTTTCTCCAGATCTGCCCTATATGCGCGGCGCTGCCCGGCGGCGACCCCAATCACGTGACCGATGACTTCGCAGCGCATCTCACGCTCGAGCACCGAGCGCCTCGAGATTTAATATCCTTTTTACCCTTCCTCCTGCTGGCCTCTGACCCTCTCTCCCGGCAGGTCAGAGGTCGCATTTGGTAAAAATGTTCAAATTAAAAGCACAGAAGCGCAAGGTAGGTTATGATTTCTCTTGAACAGAGGCTTTGGGCACACCAGCTGAAGTGCTGTTATCTGAAATGATCCACCTTGCTCGTGGGGGGGCAGGGAGGGGGAGGGGGGGGATTTCACGAAGCAGGAGAGTTAGCTGGACAACTGGGCTGAGTAAAACCAGCACTTTTTACTTCTGTCCATGTTCCAGATTTGAGAGGATTCAAAGTTTTACTCTGCGCAGTTATCCAGCTAATTTGGTAATCCTGCTTCGTGATACAGGGTCCAGGTCTTCATGGAGCATTTGGCAGTTTTCTGGCCTTATATTGATCCTCAGGATTGCTAGTATTACACAGTGACTGTGTGCTGTGTGTATGTGCTATACTCTGTGCTGTGTATACGTGCTATACTCTATGTTGTGTATATGTGCTATACTGTATGCTGTGTATATGTGCTATACTCTATGCTGTGTATATGTGCTATACTCTATGTTGTGTATATGTGCTATACTCTGTGCTGTGTATATGTGCTATACTCTATGCTGTGTATATGTGCTATACTCTATGCTGTGTATACGTGCTATACTCTATGCTGTGTATATGTGCTCTACTGTATGCTGTGTAAATGTGCTATACTGTGTGCTGTGTGTATATGTGCTATACTGTATGCTGTGTAAATGTGCTATATTGTGTGCTGTGTATATGTGCTGTACTCTATGCTGTGTATATGTGCTGTACTCTATGCTGTGTATACGTGCTCTTCCTTAACCTGGCTTCTCAGGATGAGTCGAGTGGTGTTCGGCACGTGCGCAGGATGTTTCACCCCGGCCGCGGCCTGGGGGGCCCCCGCGCGCGCCGGTCCAACATGCACTTTACTAGCAGCTCCACCGGGGGGCTCTCCTCCTCCCAGAGCTCCTCATATTCACCAAGCAATAGGGAAGCCATGGATCCCATCGCAGGTTAGTCTCCATGGGGAGGCCTACTGTGGGGGACTGTTTTCACACTAGAACCCTAACTTAACCCAACATGATCCAGAGGACTATAACCCTAACCTAACCCAATCTGATTCAAAGGGCTATAACCCTAACCTAACCCAACCTGATCAACAGGACTGTAACCCTGACCTACTGCAACCTGATCCAGAGAACTGTAACGCTAACCCAACCTGAACTACAGGACTGTAACCCTAACCTAACCCAACCTGATCCACAGGACTGTAACCCTAACCTAACCCAACCTGAACTACTGGACTGTAACCCTAACCTAACCCAATCTGAACTACAGGACTGTAACCCTAACCTAACCCAACCTGATCCAGGAGACTTCAACCCTAACTGATACATTGTCCTCTGGCTCTTTCCCCGCCTCTTGTTTTCCTCACCGAGGTGTTTGCCACCATAGACTCCTTCCACAGATCACCGTGTTCTTTTCATTTCCTCAGCTTCCATTTTGTGTGTGACCCTCTGTGTTCATTTGACATGTCCGTGCCTGAAAATTCAGGGGAGGCACCATGCAGCTTTTAATCCTGTAGAGCTGTATCTGTGCTTTAGTGAAAGCCTGCAGGCTGGTGGACACCGTGAGGTGACCCTTTTATTTCCATTTTATTTGCTTTCAGTCAGCCCATATTGACAGGTTATGTTGTTACTGCAGTGGTATATGCTTTAAAAATACTCTACTGGAGAGCCTTGTGACAGAATTGTGAGGTACTAGGTTTGTTTTTGCGTTTATGTTCTCCGTGTGCACCTGTGTGTTTTTTACCCGTCCATATTCTCCTGTACGTCCTTCACCTTTTCATGTACATCTGTTCATTTTTTACCTGTTTATAAGTGTAGGCTTGCCTGTGTGGATTCAGTGCTCTCTCTCTCTCTCTCTCTCCCCTTTCTCTCTCCCTCTCTCTCTCTCGTCTCTCCCCCCCTCTCTCTCTCTCTCTCTCCCTCTCTCTCTCTCTCTCTCCTCCCCCCTTTCTCTCTCCCTCTCTCCCTCTCTCTCTCTCTCTGCAGAGCTGTTATCGCAGCTGTCGGGCGTGCGGCGCTCTGCGCAGCTCAACTCCTCTGGGCCGTCTGCGTCGCAGCTGCAGCAGTTGCAGATGCAGCTGCAGCTGGAGCGTCAGCAGGCGCAGGCGGCGCGGCAGCAGCTGGAGACGGCGCGCAACGCCACTCGCCGCAGTAACCCCGGCAACATCAGCACCACCATCACGCAGACCAGCAGCAACACAAACCCCAGCCTCCCTCACAAGCAGCTCACCTGCGCCTTCCTCTGCAAAGTCCCGTTCACTCAGCTACTTATGGTATTACCGAGCGCTCCTGTCTTCCGAGCCAAGACGCCTCTACTACAGCCCATCACTGGACTTACTGAGCCTACTTACCGAGCCCACTCAACTGGACTTACCGAGCCCACTCTCCTGTACTTACCAAGCCCAATCAACTGGACTTACTAAGCCTACTTACCTGTACTTACCAAGCCCACTCAACTAGACTTACTGAGCCTACTTACCAAGCCCACTCACCTGTACTTACCGAGCCCAATTAACTGGATTTACCGAGCCCACTCCCCTGTACTTACCGAGCGCACTCAACTGGACTTACCAAGCCCACTCACCTGTACTTACCAAGCCCAATCAACTGGACTTACTAAGCCTACTTACCAAGCCCACTCACCTGTACTCACCTGTACTTACCGAGCCCACTCAACTGGACTTACTAAGCCTACTTACCTGTACTTACCGAGCCCACTCAACTGGACTTACTGAGCCTACTTACCAAGCCCACTCATTTGTACTTACCAAGCCCACTCACCTGTATTTACCGAGCCCACTCACCTGTACTTACCGAGTCCAATCAACTGGACTTACCAAGCCCACTCAACTGGACTTACTGAGCCTACTTACCAAGCCCACTCAGTTGAACTTACCAAGCTCAATCAACTGGACTTACCGAGCCTACTTACCAAGCCCACTCCCCTGTACTCACTGAGCCCACTCACCTGTACTTACTGAGCCCAATCAACTGGACTTACCGAGCCCACTTACCTGTACTTACAGCACCCACGCCCCTGGACTTACCACACACCCACTCACCTGTACTTACCGAGCCCATTTACCTGTACTTACCGCACCCTACTCACCTGTACTTACCGAGCCCACTCACCTGTACTTACCGCCCCCTACTCATCTGTACTTACCGAGCCCACTCACCTGTACTTAGGTAAAATTTAGGTTAACTCTCCAGTGGGAAGAAAAACATTCAAAGTACAATTAGGAGAACCGAACGAAAAGAACTTCAGGCCCGGCTTAAAAACTCTCGGTGTCCATTGAACAAGTAGTTAATCGTACATAATGATTATCGATCAATGAAAAGTTAATGATGATTTTAACGGTCACTAAATTCATACGATCTGAAGAGTAAATAATGAACATCCATCGCGCCCCCCCCCCCCCCCCCGCAGGCTGAACGAGCCCAAGATGTCGGAGGCGGAGCGGCAGGCGCTGGAGAGCGAGCGGGCCGACCGCAGCCTGTTCGTGCAGGAGCTGCTGCTGTCCACGCTCATGCGCGAGGAGAGCTCCTCCTCCGACGAGGACGAGCGCCGGGACTTCGCCGACTTCGGGGCCATGGGCTGCGTAGACATCATGCCCCTGGACGTGGCCCTAGAGAACCTGAACCTGAAAGAGAGCAATCGAGGGCAGGGCCCGCCTTCCCCTCCCCTTTGATGACATCACACCTCGCAGACAATGTCCTCTGTGCTGTAACTGCCAATGAGAGTGGACAACAGTTATGTTTGGGTTTGTTTCGTTTTTTTTTCTTTTTGTTTTTTTTCGTTCCGTTTTTCTTTTGTTTTGTTTTTTTTCCCCCAAATTTCTTTTTTCTTTTCTTCGTTGGTGATTGTAATTTCAGGTCCGTCACCCTTAAATACATTGTGTACATTCATAAAAGAGCCAGAGTGAGAGAGAGAGAGTGCGTCAAATAAAATATATATATATATACATATATATAAATAAATATATATAAATTGATAATCAATTCCACATAATTAATTTCTACTTTAGCGGGTAAACTTAGGTAGCCGTGGCAGATGCAGCTGCAGATGTTGCTCCTGATTTAAAAACTCCACGTTCAGAAGAGGAAACTCTCCGTCTCCAGTGAAGCTGCTGTCTGTATTTATCAATATTAACGAATAAAAAGTGCTTGGATGGTTTACCTTAACTACTGCATGAGGTTTTTCCCCCAGTGTGCATGAGTTTTAATGACTCTGTCATTAAAACGTAAAAAAAAAAATAAAGCTTTAACAATTTTTATGAACTTTTAATTTGAAACGGGACACTTTAGGTCTTTTTTTTTAAATCTCAGTTTAATCTTTATCGGAACTTGCAGTAGCTTTAAAAAAAAATAGTGGCAAAGTGTTCCTCCCCGATGTGACATCACAGTGTGTGACATCACCGTCTGCACATAATCATGTGACCGCCTGTCTCCTTGCCTTATACCCGCTGCCATGTTTGCAGTGTGGGATGGTCACATGAACAAAACTCACAAAAAGAAATCTCTGTACACAGCCCACAGTCTCTCAGAGGAAAGCTTGCTGTTGACGCAGTGAAGTCCTCGCTGTCAAATTTCACCGTTATGAGTTTAGCTTTATCAAGTGCATTACGTAACGTACATGGTTATCCGTGTGACACCTAAAGCGATGGCATCGGACCTGCCATTCCTCCTGTCAGATCCCACCCCTTTCCAACCTGCGGTTTTCAGGCTCCACCCCTTTCTATGCTGTTATATTTCCTGTATTACACTTCACTCTACTCCAAACTGTCAGTCAATTCTGTCGAGCTCTGCCACAGTGAGTTTGCCCATGTTAGGCCACGTGCCTTTCCAACCTATCCTCAAGCCTCACCCCTCTTCAAGCTGTCATATCACCAATGTATCAACAAACCCCACCCCTCTCCAAGCTGTCATATATCCTGTCATCAACAAGCCCCACCCCTCTCCAAGCTGTCATATATCCTGTCATCAACAAGCCCCACCCCTCTCCAAGCTGTCATATATCCGGTCATCAACAAGCCCCACCCCTCTCCAAGCTGTCATATATCCTATCATCAACAAGCCCCACCTCTCTCTATGCTGTTATATCTCCTGTGTCATCAATGAGCCCCACCTCTCTTCTTGCTGTCATATCTCTCATGTCATCAACAAGCCCCACCCCTCTGTAAGCTCCAGTTTCATCAGGCTCCACCCCTTTCCAAGCTGTCCTGTGTCATCATCAGGGCCCCGCCTCTCTCAGACCCATCGGCCCTCCTGCATCAGTACCCTCCCTTCTCCACACTGGCATCTCCCCTGTCACCTCTGTTGCGTAAAACCACACCCCTTACTACGTCGGAGGCGGAGTCTGAGCTCCGTTGTTGACAGGCATGATCTCATTTGCTCATGCTAAAGAGGCACCTTCTATTTATTCTGTTTTTGGTCTCAAGTATTTTCAAGCTTTGTGATCGAGTCCATGCCTATATACCCCTTTGTGTAAAATACAATGAGATGTACATTCAGTTGGTGCGCTAGCTTTCTTGATGCTAATAGGACGAGGATGACTTTCTTTTTTTTTAAATTGTAAATTTAGAATATAACAATAAAAACTGCACAACTTTAACGAAACAGGTTCCCCCTCCCTGTCCTGCTGTCTCGGGCTGTGTGCGCCACGTCCGTGTGTCTGTCCCTGCGGACACGTCCGTCTGTCTCCTCCCTACAGCACTGTCCCCTGTAGCTGTTCCTCACAGATGCATCGGAACAGCAGTCTTGGCTTTTTGCCGTATATGTGAGAACATATTCCCCCAGCCTGAAGACTATTACAGTTACCTCTATCAAAAGTACATATCCATATATGTTTAATTATATTCTACATTATGTTTATGTAATCTACATCATGTTTCACCTATACTATAGAACCTCCAACTCAGGAACCTCAGTGATTATGATCGCCTTGTTTTTTAAACAGCCATCTTTTATTCTGGAGCTGTTTATTAACCAGTAATTAAATTAACAACAATTAGGATTTCCCGAAAGAACACTCATAAGCTTTTTTTTCCTCCTCATGTCTGCTTTACAAAAGATTGATCTGCTTTCCATAACGATCTCTGGACTCTTATGTAAATATGATTTCACTGTGTTCTCGCCCACGTTACATCAACTTTCACCAATGATATGTTTTAGCAGTAGTGCTAAAACGTATCCCTTTGTCTAATTCCCATCGTATTACATACCAGTGGAATGGCTGAGTCATTTTCCTTTACCGTTAACGTTGAGTTCCTACTATATTTAAGCACATTTCCTTTATATTTAACAACATGAATAGGAACACCACAGACATGCATTTCTACATCGAGCTTTGTTGAGAGTGCCTGAAGCATCGCAGAGATGGTTCCAGAACGGCTCCAGGATGGGCCAGGGTGCTAAACCTCAGAGAAACTGCTTATTATCAGCATCTGATAATTCCGTATTCCAGGGCCTCCAGAGAGTGAAGCAATGAAACAGATTATTCAAAATGAACTTCTCTTTTTAACATGGATTCAGATTTAACAATATAGATTCAATATTAAACAAAGCAAGTCGATGAACCACATTGAATTGAAGAGAAATTAAAAAGGACATTATTCTGTAATAATAATAATAATAATAATAATAATAATAATAATTATTATAGCAGCAATGGATATGGTCCAAGCACACCCAGCCAATACTACAATACTTAAGAAACAGCGTGTCCATGCCAAGATCACTCAGGTGATAGGTAACAAATTTGGCATTTTAGATGTCTGAGATGGAAATAGAAAGGCCATCAGGCCAATCTGGGTAAGTTTTCTTTCCTGAGTAACGGGTGGGAATGGGAACCTATCTGCCAAATTTGGTTGCTCTACAATGTACAGTTATTGCTGTGCAAATACTTTTAGGGTGGAATAATAATGTGAACAAAAACAATAGGGTTCCCACAGCTTCGCTGCATTGACTCCTACGGATAGGAGAAGGAGAGTAATTTGCTGATGTATGGGTTGGTACACAGGTTAAACAAGTTGCTCTGAAGAAGGTGCCAGGATATGATTTGAATCCAGAAATATTTTACAGGGATTTGTTTCCTGAAGGCATGAATGTGGTTGTCTGCAGATTGTTGGTATGTTCAAAATTTTGTATATAAAAAAAAAAACAAGGAACCTGGTTGTTTAGTACCTTAGTCTGAATACGATCTTAAGTAGTTTTGCAGTGGACAAAAATGGGAAGAAATTTAAGGTGATTTACATTTGGAGGGCAGTTTCTGGTGTTTGAAGTATTAGAAATATTAGAAGACTACTTCTTTTATGGGACGTACAGTACTGCTGTGTCTATTAAAGTGAGAGAACAGTATATTCTTGAGGATACTTTTCATTTCCTGTTAATCTGGAGTGGTAGATATGTTGGGTTTAATTACATGGCACAATAGAATATACTGAATATATTAAGACTGCTTGGAGCGGAATACACTTGAGTCTTTTTAAAATTTTGTCTAATGTGAATGGGATGTACACGCGTGTTAAAACCTTTAGATTTCCAAGAAAGGCTAAAGGCTTATTTGTGATATCTGGATTGATGCTGAAAAAGAGGGTATGAGATTCTGCTTTAGGCTTTCTGTTTTAGACGCTGAGAAGCGTCTAGCGTTGAGGAAACGCAGGGGTCTTTTAAAGCAGTTAGGCTGCTTGATAGATTTCCTCATAAAATGGAGGTCTTTCAAGAGCAATGCTGTGGAAGCCGGTTGTTTTGCCTCAGTCCACGACTAATTTAATTGATCTTGATTGACCCATTTCAACAGACAAGAGTAGTTTATGGAAGATATAAATAAAGAGGAAGAATCGCTGCGGAGAGACCTACTTTGTTGTGTTTTACGGAGAGCGCCAAGTTTAATGCGGACTGGTTTATTCTGCCAATAGAGTCTGTTCAGCGCATTATCCAGCTTGGCGAACCGCATAGCTTCGATATGGGATGTCCAGCTGACCGCTGATTTGGGGAGGTAAGCTTTGTCCTGCAATGCATCCCACAGAAGAGATGGGAATGCTGGCCCTTCTTTCTAGTCTTTGCAACAATAAGCTGAGCGCTTCTGCGTTTATATAGGAAATTCAGAGAGCTTGGGTAGGTAACTAAGTCTATGCCTGAGAGTCTTTGTGGACGATCAAGGGCCAGAATATTCCATATCTGAGCAGCATTACTTTGGATATTTTATTTATTTATTTTGCCAGTGCCAAGGGTTCGATGAATATTGCAAAGAGGTGAAAGAGGGTGGCCTGTGGGAGTGTGGGGTGGCGCCATTGCAGTTGGCTGAAGCTTGGATTGAGTAATGTTCACAGGCCTCCACTGAATTCAGGACTGAACGATGAGGTTTTTATCTGGATACGTGCAGTTATTTTCAACATTGCAGTGACTTCAGTTGAATGAATTCTTGTGCAGGATTCTGACGGGCACGCCTGCCCTAACCCTCAGAAATCCCTCAGGTATTCACAATGCAGGCTACAGCAAGGCAAGATGGAAAGCATGCAGCAGAGACGTCAGCCGTGCTGTTTTTGTCCTCTAAGCTGCGATGAAAGCCGAGAGCCAGCAGAGGGCGACGGTGAGTTCATTCAAAGGCGCTGCAAATGCAAAAAAAAAAACCCATAAACCGGATGGTTATCTGTAGTTTCACATTCTCCAAAACAGCGGGGATTTATGCGAGAACTTCATACCGCCTACATCGAATCAGTGGGTTGTATTTCAGGGATGATTCATATTGTCAGAGCTACACCCACCTGACCTTCAGAATCCCCCCCCGCATTGACCTGCCCGCTACACTACGACGCTCTGATACTGTTACTGGTGTGTCGTAAGACTGCTGCATTCGTATAATATTACACTGTTGCCAAGTGCTGCGGGACGCAAGGGCTCCTGTGTAACCTACGAAACACAGACTGTCCCCCTCTGAAATGACCGAGCCTCGCTAATATACGCTTCGGGCGGCTCATTCTCATTCCAGCCGAAAGTGACAAACATCCCTCCGTTTATCTCTCCTGCGCTCGTCTCTCACCCGTCCGTCTCTTCTACGCCCATTCCTCGCTTGTATCTCGATCTCTCGACTCGAACGGCCTGGATCCTTTCACACCACTTCCCTCTCCACAGCCTTCGGTCTGTGCTGCAGTGTATGAGTCACAATGTTTGCAGTCAGTGTTTCTGCCTGTCAATCACGTGTTGTCATGACAGCTAATGTCGGAGCCAAGGCCGACACTAGTGGCACCGGATCCACAGCAGTTAGAAACCAAGCATCTTGCAGTCTTGGCACTTGTGCTAATACAGACTGATCTCAAATTAAACTTCGTTCAACGTTTTATTTTATTGTCCCACAGAAATATATGGATATCATAATTATAAATGATGCCAAAAATATCTCATGGTGTGTGCTTTTGTTTACATTGTGAATCATTAGTACCTGCTCCAAGCTGCGACACTGACCACTGCCCCACACTGCCACTTTGACCACACACACACAAGCAACATACACAAGCACTCACTCACACTAACATACGCATACAGCATCATGCATGGATGGACACATGCATGAATATATGCACGCGCACACACCTGTGTGCAAAAAGCATTGTTACTGAAGTACCACACTGTTAAATATTTTAAGAACAGACTGTGTTAACTAGCATGTGCAGTCGTAATGTAGCTATCATAAAACAATGTAACAATTTTATTGAACTCAATTATGAGAGAGCAAGACAAATTAATTTACACAAGCTGTCTACATGATGTTAATTAGGTCAGCTATCAGTCATACACACACACGCACACACACACACACACACACGCATGCACACATCCTGTACCAAAAAATAAATGCATTCTTGTAAGGCTCATAAACACTAGAGGGCATATATATTTGAAAGATCTGATAACATAAATACATTTTATATTAAGAGAACATTAGACGGATTTAAATTCTTTGAAATAAGTGTCTGGAAAATATATGTTAATGCATATAAAATGTAAGGTAATTATACTGCATTATAGGTTTGTTATATTACAATGTTTGTTTATGTATGTTACACATTCAGTAATATATTAAAAGATATATTTGTGCAATACATTTTCTTCCTAAATTTTTGAACGAAATATAAATGCAGTTTATTTTAAAAAATACACATTTGTATATTGGAAATAGTTATTTTTGCTATGGGATTCTCACAAACACACATACATACACGTGCACAGGCACACACACACACACACACATACACGTGCACAGGCGCACACGCAGATGCACAGCTGAAATACACAGCTGGGAAATTAATTGCACGAGAAAGCATTTCTCTCTTGAATGAAGAACACATTTGCACTTAATTTCTGAAAGGGACATGGTGACTGACACATTCAGCAGCTAAGAGCTGGATCCTCCTCCTGAAGGGAATCTGAGCTCATTATCTCCAGCACTTCCACTTCCCAAACGGAGCATACTGCATAATGTTCTGCCTCTCAGTTCTGCAGATTCACTTGCACATACACACACACATACGCACATACACACACACGCGCACGCACACATGCGCACACACGCACACACACACATATGCACACACACACATGCACGCATGCACACACACACGCACACACACACACACACACACACACACACACGCACACGCACACACACACAAATAGAAGCACGGGTCATCCAACCTTGATGTCCTGTATTGTCAGCTTCTGAATCAAAGAAGACAAAATGTCCCTCTTAAAATCACACATGAAGAGATGACTGAAAATACAATTCATCAGTTCTTTTACAATGAACGTTTCTCACAGAACACACACACACACACACACACAAACACATATGTGTGTGTATTCATTAGCTGCAAACCATAGAACTGTTAGGTACTACCGCATACTTGACATTGCCAAGGACAGTAAAAATGTATATTACAGAACAGACCACATGACTGACCATTCAGAATAGGTACACAATTGAGACCTTAAGGCTTTACCTTCTGGTGCCCGATGGTGTGCACAATCGTTTTGTAGGGAAAGTACTGAAGTGTATGTTATCAGTAGTGAGTAACGCCGTACCATACACCCTTATAGCATTTAGAAAACATTACCACAGTGTGCACTCATATTTAGAGAAGAGTATGTCATTGTAGCCTAGACACCTCTATATTTACAGCATATTACCATGTCATACAGTATATTTAGAGAATAGAATGGTGGTTCTCAAACTTGGTCTTGGGGGGAACACTGTGTATGCTGGTTTTCAGTCCAACCTCAACTGCAATCCCAGAATTTTAACAAGCTGTTCATTTTTCTTAATTAGGTGCTTTTCATGTTTTAGAGCTGGGGTCCCCAGTCTTATCCAGAAAGGGGGTGCACACACCTGATTCTACTAATCAAGTCTCTAGTGGTTGATTAGTACAACCAGGTGTGTGCACCCACACTGGCCCTATGTGGATAAGAGTTGCTGTTGAGGTTGGAATGAAAACCAGCATACACAGTGGTCCCCCAGGACCGAGTTTGAGAACCACTGGAATAGAACAATAATGTACACTTCTAAATCCTTCAAGATTACTACCATAGTGTACACTTCAAAATCTTTAGAGAATATTACCATAGTGTACACTTTTAAATCTTTAGGGAATTGTACCATAGTGTACACTTCTAAATCTTTAGGGAATTGTACCACAGTGTACACTTCAAAATCTTTAGAGAATTGTACCACAGTGTACACTTCCAAATATTTAGGGAATTGTACCATAGTGTACACTTCCAAATCTTTACAGAATAGTACCACAGTACATACTCTGATAGCTTTATAATATTGTACCACATTGCACCGCTCTGTAAATGGTATTGGACGGACTCTTCAGTTTTGGATTCTCAGAGGTGTACACAATGCACTTTTGCAACCTGACCACATATTTACAGACTCACGTTACAAGGTAATTTTACAACAGAGTTCCAGGATCCGGTTCACCGTGCGGTCCATCATACATTCTGGTCAGTGTCCCTTTTGAGCACCTCAAAGTCCTCATCCAGTTCACATTCGAAGGCAGCGTCGCTGTCCTCGGCCTCAAACCGCAGTTTTACATTCAGAGAGCACGTATAGACGAATCTCCTGATTTGTGCCTTCAGAGAGCAGCAACACACATAGATACATAACTCTTCCATAATATATGTATATACAGCGCTACGACTGTGACATGATACATTTACAATGGCATAACTACGACATATAAGCTATTATGCGATAAGAACATTCCATTACAGGAAATTGTCACGGCGACGCATGTTACTTCATCAGTCCTGCGAGACCAAATCAGCGAGTGAAGGGAAACATAAAGGACAGCCCGCCTTTTCCCACAAATCAACGGCAAGCTGCGATCGGCACTCCTCGGTGGCGGCCACACCATTTTTCTTGCGCCGTAGAATACGTCGGGGGCGTCTTCTCGACTCAAATGTTCTTCATAAAGGAACGGCACACCAGAAGAAGCAGAGGTCCATATCGAATATCAATACGGAAAAAAAAAAAACACAAAATGTCGATACGTCCTCCCGCAAAGCGGTCACGCTGCACTTCTGACGAGCAATCGCGTCAAACGCCGACCCTGGAAATCATTTTCATAACGTCAGCATGGGGTCGCGCCGTCTCAATATGCTCACACACACCCACATCTGAACAGTACAGGGCAAGGATTCCAACCCCTAATATGAAGCAAACCAAACATTAGTTGTCTTTATTTTAATTGGTGTATTCTACCAAACTTTTTCCAGTCGATTTTGTTGCAAGTTATCGGCCTAATTTGTCCTACGACAACACACATAAAGGTTTTAGCCGTCTAATTGCTGTGTGTGTTGCTTTTTAAAAAATTACAATGGTACAACAGGGACCGGTAAAAAGGCAGCCTGCGTTTTTCTGCGGCCCACGTTCTTTCCACGCGCCGAACGCGTTTCGGTCCGCGGCGTTCAGCTGAACGCTCCGTCTGAACGGCCTCCCACGGTCGCGGCTCTTTAATTCGCCCTGTCGCGAAGGGGAAAGGAACACCGCACTGATGCTAACGAACCTTAGGTCAATGGTAAGCAGGTTATGCTTTGAAAGTTGATTTAGAAACTCAGGCCGGGACTGCGCTTGCTATGCAGACGGAGGCCATTTTGTTTTTACTGTTAGCGGGACCGCTTCGCAAAGGAGCGTTTATCCACATTCAGGTTCGATTCGCAGGTAAATATTTTAGTTTATATATATCATATATATATATTTTAGAAACATTTGCATTACATGAATGTGAAACCTATGTATTTAAGTCATTAATGCCCCTCAGAATTTTATGAGCCCATAATCTCAAAAAAAAAAAAAAAAAAATGAAATAAGTGCAAACACAACATTGGCCAGCCAGTCGTGAGCGAGAGAGAGCGACCGGCTCTGTTCACCACAGCAGTGACTCAGGAGAAAAGAATCTGTATTCCTCACAGCGATAAGCCCGAGCCTCTACTCATCTCGCCGATTAGCCGGAGCCCGCTAACCATGGCAACGGCGCAGAGCCTCTCCGTTCGCCACTGTGACGGCCCTGAGAGTCTCCGCATTCTCCGCGGCGACGAGCGCAGAGGGGCCGTTACCGTGGCGAACGTCGCGCGCGGCGGCGGCCGACCCCAGCGCGCTGGCGCTAAGCGGGCAGAGAGCCGCACGTTAGCGCGGTCCGCGTCTCCGGAGCGGGACGGAACAAGCCCTCCGGGTCGAAAACCCCGCCCCCGCCTCCAGCTCGTCGAGTCGCCGGCGGCTTCCATTTTACGAGCCGCGTCCTCCGCGCCGTCGAATTCTCACCCTGTGCAGCGAGCGGCGCTGGGGCAGTTTACAGCTGGTCCGTAGGCAAAACTCCGCTTTCAGCTTGCAGCTGCGCTGGCCTCCGCTGTGCAGAGGGGCGTTTTCATCAGCTGAAAATGTGTGAATTTCTCATTAATGTTCGTGGAGGTCCACGTTTCCTCTCGCCAGGGAGAGGGTTCCCCCCCCTCACTCTCACTCACACTCCGCTCTCACTGCTACATTCACACTCACACCACAGACTCAAACACACACTGATGCAATCAAAATCTAATATTTTCAGCCACACACACTCAACTGTGTGTGTTCACAAACTTAAATTCTCTCGCTCTAACATGCACACCATCTCACACAAATTTTGAAATTCTTACTCCAACCCACGAACACACATCATCTCCCACAGTCTTGCA